>NC_056751.1:317207686-317485186 GCF_019279795.1 Protopterus annectens
CTTCCCATAATGCCCCAATAGTGTAGTTCCACAAGCCCCACAGTGTTTGTTAGGAGGTACTAGAGCACATGATTCACCCCAGCTCAGACCTGCTAGGATGAGCACAACTGACCAACCAGATTCCACCTTGGCTGGCCCATGAGTTTAATGGCACAGAGTTATTCCTTCTATCTTTCTTGTATGCCTTTTGTGACAATACATGGCAGATATGGTTAAACTGGCAGTAGGTGTGGCATCGCAGGTTTTGTATGGCATATACTAGTCCAGATTAGTGTCTTTCAACCACTAGCTTAGTCAATTTTTGTGTTAGTAGGGTTTAGAGCTTTTGTTGTCATTTTTGGTTGTTAATATGATGTGAAGCATTTGAAAATCTTTAGCCAAAAAGAAAACTATCTTCAATTAGTGTATTCTTTACTCTGTTATCAGATTTAATTTCTCACATTTTATTGGTTCTGTGCTGCCACTGAGTTTTCAGTTACATCATATAGAAGCAGTGAGTATCTCAGACAATAATTCATGGTTGTACTGTAGTCAACAGTGAGTACATCTCAGACCTTTTATACAATTCCAGCTCAATACAAGTTCTTGTCTGCACCTTCAGGTACTGCAGCCATTTGCTCTATGATTGCAACAGGTATCCTAGCATGGCCCCTATTATGTTTTTTTTTGTCATTACTTTCTAGGGCTTTTAGATTCTGATTGTCTTTTGTTTTTTTCTATTCTGATCATTTTTTGTCTTGAAGGTTAGTGGACAAATCTTCCCTTTGTTTGTGGAAATTATTTTTATTCAGCAGGATCATTACAGAAGTATTACTTTCTTGTATTAGCATGGCATGAGAAGTAAGGATTGAGACTGATTGTTGTAATGTATGTTATGCTTCCCCAAAGATTTGCTTTGGACTTTATTTTCAGCATCCACATGTTTAAACTTAATGATCATCTTGAGAATACAGTCATTATTTTAATCCAGCCTACAGTGTGACTTTCTGTTTTCTTTCACTAGTGCACTAATAAGGCTTTCATTCTTTTGTCATTTTTTTGAGCTCCTGGCTGTATAATTGTACTTAAGTTACTGTTATTGTTTCTATGTATGTCTACATATAACATTTTGCACTATTAACTGATTAGTTCCAGCTACTTACTTTCCTTTATACTTTCAGATTTCTTTGTTTGTATGAGCTGAGCTGCTGCTTTACTATTATGAGTACATGTTTGTGTATAGTGCTCAACTTCGTTTTCAGTGTGTTCGAATTCTGCCTTTAGTAACTCATTTTCAGTTTGCACATTCTGATATTTTGCTTTTAGTTTAAAGATGTTATTATTAATTTTGTATCTCCTGTCCCAGTTTTTTCTTTTTACTCTGTAAACACACTGTGTTAGCTTGGGTTTGAAATGGGCTTCTCTTTTTTCTCAAGTTCCAAATACCAGGTCTCTTGACTCATTTTCTTTTTGGTTTGTGATGTCACTTTCAGGTTTATTTTTCTGTTTCACTATTGCCACTAGTATAGAAAGTTCAAGGAGTCTTTTTGACAAATCGACCATTTTTGCCTATTACATTTTGTAATTTTTTTTTTTTTTTTGCTGGTCAAGACCAACCAACAACCTTGTAACACTCTATCATTTTAGTTTCATTCTTGGAAATCATCTGTTCTATCACTGAAATTAGTTGCATTTGCATAAAGAGGGCATCCCTGGTGCTCCTTGGCCTATTTCCATTCTCAGTTAATGCTCTTAACTTCACCTTGCAGAGTTATACAACTCTGACAGTCTAATTTAGTTTTTTTCTTGTTCTTAGTTAGCTCTTTGTTGCATAAATACATTTCCAGTATCAAAACACTATTACTTTTCTACAACATCTAGTTTCTTAATGGGGCACTCAAAAAAGCATATTCTGTTTTTCAGCATCATCTGCTCCACCTTTCATAGGAACTTTGGAGCCAGAGCCCTCACTTTCAAAGGTTTCACTTTGTATAGTTGCAAGACTGAACTGCAAAACATCAATTTGCTCCTGCTTCTCAGAGATATTCTGATACAAAGTGGTTCCTATTACGTAATCGAAGTTTTACATATTCTAACACAATATGGTCGAACCCATATGTTCGAAGTTGTAAAACTTTGAATACTTAAAAAAAAAAAAGAAAAAACTTACCTAACTGTTTTAAGCAGGGGGGCAAGCTCCCCTGCACCTCCCATGTGGGGGGATGCACCCCCACACCCCCTGCTTTTTAAATATACCAAGTCCAAGATTGCACTACAGTGTAGTAAAGGGAAATCTTCCCTTTCCGCACTGTACTGCATTATAGTATTGCCAAACAAAGCAATGTAATCTATATGGCTTTAATCAGAAAATACTTCTGAGAAATAACAAATGTTTCATTATAACACAAATGTGTTGATAAAGCTTTACATGAAAAGAATTAAGCCATTTTTTCAATTTTTTTGTACTCCTAGCCTAGGTGGCAAGCTGCATTTATAGTTTTTTTAACTCACAACCTAGGATGCAGATAGAGGCTCTGCACTTACAGTTCATTTCCTGACACAGTCTTTCCAGCTGATAAGGTAATAATAAGTAATAATAAGCTGATAAGTAGCTTCTACTTTTGAACTGAGTGGAACACACTAGCTTTACTACACTGACAAAAATTAGGCTGAGGTGTTCCTTTACCCACCCTTCTACCTCATCTTATTAGAATGGAGAAGACATTGTTACATGACTTGTCGTTAACTCCCACTAGCCCTTTCTCTCCATTTTATCACCAATTTCACCATCCAGGTACCCTGCTATATCATCTATTATACCTCTGACATTTCCTAATCCATGTTATCTCTCGCTCTCTCTCTCTCTCTCTGTCGTTACAGTTTATAACCTCATCTACCTTGTATAATGCAATTATTTAATCTGTAAACAAATTCCTTAACATGCTGTCTTACTATTTTGTATGTTACTGTAGCCTTCAGTCTATTCATTACAGATACTTTACCTCTTTCTCTTCCTTGTTAGGAAAACTCCAGCCCACTCAGACCCACTTCTGGCACATAAGAATACACAATCTACTGAATGATACCAGCAATAAACTCACTCATGCTATGAGGAAGCTATTTCGATTGCAACCCATACTCATTTAGAAGTCACCAACCCCCATTCCAGAAAATTAAGAATCTTTTGCTCAAACCCAGGATCGCCTCAACTCAGCCCTTAATTACACAGCCCTTAATTACAGAACCCAATCACCTTTCATATCAGAAATAAAATTGCTTACCTTAATGTATGCAGTCTTAACAATAAATGGACCGGTCTTGAAGCATGCATGGTAACAGAAAATCCCCATATTCTTGCTATATTCAAAACTTGGTTGAAGGACGATTGCTATTCCTCTATTTTTATACAGGATGACTACTAGATACATGTTCTGATAGTATTTATTATGTGTGTGATTTGTTTGATTTGTAGGACTTCCCAAATATAAATTGAAAGAAATTAGTGAATATTAAAAGTAAGCAAGAGAAATGGAGCATTATAATGCTTTTTACATACTTGGCATTATAGGAGGGAACATAAGACAGGTTATAAAGGTTCTTGAAATATATATAATGAAGGGTGATACACAAGGAACAAGGATTGGTAGCCGAGCACATTAACATAAGGTATAATGTTTGGTTGGTGCTGGTCACTGCATTATATGTTTCATTCTGTCTTAATTCTGTAGGGTTATTCTGAGGTGATAAGAAGTTCAGAATACTAAGTGTTATGTCTGGCATGCCCACATCGCATTTGTTTTGATGCATTTGAATGTGGATATTGACTTGGCATTTGGTTCAAGAGTGGACTATGCATCATGGTAGTTAACTACTATTACATCTCATAGTCACTAGTACCTTTTCCACAATACACCTTTAATGCAAGCAAATACATATTGGAATAAGCACACTCAAGCACACAAGCAAATCGCACACACATGCTCATGCACACATACATACACACAAGCATTCTCTTGTATGCACACAAGCAGGCACACACATTTACACACAGATTACAGTTTCTGTTCTTGTCACAAAGTTATTTGCCTTTTTTTTTTGTTTGTTTATTTGATTTTCCAACACATGATTCCTATATTAGCTGACCTATCTTTAAGACACAGAGGGCATTAGGATGAGAATTTCATATAAATCCTCATTATTATACAATATATATTTTTGAAGAAAGGTTTCAATCATATGGGCTTTACAAAATCTAAGTTCATAAGTACTTATTCTCATAGAGAAAAACATACTAATTCTATTAGGGTAAGAATGGAATGGAAAAGAGCTGAACAGATTTTTTACATTACTTCATGAATAGGCATACCCTTTATGTAAAATAGATTATGCTATATGGGAAATTGACAAAATCAATGCATTTGAGGGACATTAGATACTACAGTGATAGTAGTACTCTTTTTAGACACATTATAAATCGTTACATAGCTCTATATACTCATGATAATGACTACATTATTAGCTTAATAAACAATGCTTGTTAAGCCTTTAGCCAATAGTTAATATTAAGCTTAGATGCTCTTCAAGTAATATACAATGGAACAGAGAGTCTATTTTCTTAGTCAATTTGACTTTAGCTAATCATAGGTGGGAACTTTTAAATCTCACCTAAATACATCTGTTTCTAACTGGAAAATTGTATAAAATTACTACAGCTACCGTTATATATTATTTGCTACTTTTGAATAATAAACCTTAGTGCTCTGTTTAAATTGTATTGTTGATATAAATGTTAAAGTAAACTAATATTCCTTTACTAACTTTGGAATTGAAGAAAGAACTTTACAATGAATAAGTACAGAAATATTTACTTAAAGACTTACATCAAATCTCTTGCATCATCTGATAATTGTTGTAATAAATGAAGATACTTCAACTGGAATTACTCAGAAATTTTGTGACTACAAACTCAAAATACATAGCTTGATAAGCTATAAAATTACTTTATTTATGAAGATTATTCAAACTCATCTCTTTACATTCAAATATAGTAAATTGTTATGATTAATTATTATTTGCACATTATCTAGAATATATATGATAGTTTTACATTTTATTAAAATTTTCTTTTTCTACACTATTTCTAGATTAAATATAATTTAGAAAGAATAAAAATGTGGTGTAATGTCATATACTTCATTAATTTGGAATAATAATCATAAATGCAATAAAAGTAGCAAATGATAGTTAACGTTATAAAAACGTTTAATCTAAAAGATTGCTTATCAATGTTTCATTGTTTAAAATGTATTTACTATGTGGTCAATCATTAATTAGATTTTTCTAGAAAATCTTCTTTTCATTGATAAGTAGAGTTTTTGTTTTCTCTTTAAAATATAATAGAGGTACTAACAATTGTTCTGTCTTTACACATATAAAACTGAGATAGAAAGATGAAATATTCTGAGTTTGAAGAATAATATCATTTACTAAGACAGAAGCTGGTTAGATGTTGCTACTAGTTTGCAGATTAATTTAGGTGATAATATGTCACCTAAATTGGGAGTTTTGAACTCCAGAAGGGACTGGGTTGTAAATATTGTTTTAAAGTTTGGTTATAACAAAAGTTTCTTAATTGTTTTATTAATGTTCACCTTTAATATGAATAGAACATTTAACCAAAATTATCTGAATAGTAATTTTGTTCCAACCAACTGGAAAATTTCATATAGTATTCCTAATAGTTATTATAATTATATAACTTCATGGCTAATATCTTTTACATATAACACATTTTAAGATGTCAGTAATAAAAAGTATATCAATCAACATTAATGGATTGAATAATCCAAGTAAGAGAGGAAATTTATTTAAATACCTTAAGCTACATAAATTGCAACTAATATTTCTACAAGAAACCCACTTATTATCTGTAGATATATATATAAACTTAATAATAAATCCTACTTTGTTTTGGTTAGTTATGAACACTCTCAAAAGAAGAGAGGAGTGGTTATTATTTGGAATAACTCAATACCCTTGCCTAAAATAATTGACACTTACAAGAATAATAAAGGAATGTTTTGTGCTATAATTATAGAATTAAAAAAATTATACATTAGTCAATATTTACTAGATTCAAGGTATAGGAACTAATACAGTTAGGCAACATTTGGACCAAATTGTTCATTTTACAAACGGAAACATAATACTAACAGGAGACTTTAAATGTATTCTTGATACTAATGACTCTACTAATAAAAGTAAAAGGAAAATTTCAGCACCTGCAAAAAAGTTAAAGGATTTCATTGACCTATTTTTACTAAAAGACATTAATAATTTCGCTGACCCAAATTTGTTATTTTACACCTTTTTTCACATAGGCATAACTCACACTCTAGAATAGATAGAGTTTTGGTTTCTAGAGATTTAACAGACTCCCTAATTAAAACAAATGTAATATCCTGTCCTTTTTCTGACTATAACTCTATAACATTTGATTTACTTATTAATAATAACTATAGTATTCAAATCAAAAGAATACCTGCTTACATTACAAAGTTAGAAGAATTTAAAGAGTTTATATCATTAGAAATTCAAAACTTTCTTGTCCTTAATAACACCAATAACATATCAAAAATATATATTTGGGATGCTTTAAAAGCATATTTATATGGGAAAGTTATAAGTTGGTATCAAAATAAAAGGAAACTATGGGACAAAGAACTTAGTGATATACAACTTAAATTAGATAATTTAAAGCTTAATCAAAACATAGGAAAATATATAACTGACAAGAAAAATAAATAAATTCTTTAAATAGTAAATATTTAGAAATTTTAAACCACAAAACAAAAATATTAGAAAATTTTAAATTAATAAACTTCACAAGAAATCATAAATCACTGAAGTCGCTAGCAAACAAAACTAAAAGACTAAACAAAATTAATCATATCAATGAAATATATTCACCCCAAAAACAAAAGACGGTCTCAAACTTGCATTACATTTTATCTGAATTTAGAGTGTTTTTTAATAATATTAATCAAAACTCTAATACTGTTGATCCAAAGGAAGATATTAAAGCCTTTATTAATAAATATACAGACACAAAATTATCTGTAGAACAAAAAATACTATTGATAAGCCTATATCTTTTAAAGACATTCTGACACAAATTAAAAAATTAAAACCTAATAAGGCTCCAGGTAATGATGGTATTATACCAGAAATATATAAAATATTACCTAACAAAGCTTTATATTTGCTACATGAAGTTTTCAATATCTCAAAGAAGTTAACAAAATCCCACCCCCTTGGAAATACACTTTTATTTCTCCCATACTTAAACTTAATAAAGATCCCACCAAATGCTCTTCATATAGACCCATTTCTTTACTCAATATAGATTACAAAATGCTCATGTCCATATTCGCAGACAGATTAAAATATATTTTACCAAATTTGATAGATGAAGACCAAACAGGATTTATAGTAAATAGGAATTCTTATGATAACATTAAAAGAACATTAATTTTAATTGAATTGGTCAAACAGTTAAATAAAAATCTAACTTGAATTAGCTTAGACATTAACTGTGCATTAGATTCAATTAATTGTGACTACTTATTCACCCTTTTAGAAGAATTAAACTTACCCATACTTTTATAAATCTCATTTCTCAGCTTTATAATGGTAGTCTAGCCTACATTAAAATTGGCACTAGTATTTCTCAAAGCATACCAATAATTAAGGGTACTTAAACAAGGATGTCCCCTATTCCCCTTATTATTCACTTTAATTATGGAACCATGGGCAATTTAATCAGATGGGATAATGATATAGTAGGTTATAACTTAAATTCCAAGTTATCTTCCAAAATACAAATGTTTGCCGATGACATTCTTCTAACCCTTGCTAATGAAAAATCCATTCAAGCTCTTTTTAAAAATATGAATCTCTTTCAAACAAAAATCAGGTCTAACCTTTAACAATAATAAGACACAAATTCTTTTAATTGGATCAAAGCAATTCAATCTTCAAGAAAAAGATAAAAACTATTTAGCACAATCTGATCAATTTCTTTATCTAGGTATTGCAATAGCCAAACAGATTAAAGACATCACACAAATTAATTACAATAAAATCTTAATGATAGAAGATTTGATTAAACGATGGAATAAAATTCCATTTTCCATGGATAAAAGACTCACTATTATTAAAATGATTTAACTTCCCAAAATACTTTATATTATTCAATCTATTTCTTTACCACCCCCTAACATGATAATTAAAAAAATAAACATAATGTTTCATAAATTTTTATCGTACCCAAATAAACCCAGAATTGCATTAACACATCATATGAAAAATTGGGACAATGTGGATATAGCTATGCCAAATTTAGAATTTTATTCAATCCCATCCGTGTTTAAAATGATATCTCTTTTAATAGATGTTAAATATCAAGCTAAATGGAAAAAGTTAATAGAAATTTTAATGATGGACATGTTAAATAATATTAATTCACAAACATTATCATTTATAAATAACCCCTCTATTTGGATTCTGAAAGATCAGTTCTCTGTTTTCTCTACACAAAAATTTAAAAGTAATTATTTAACACTCTTATTAAAATCCTTTAAAAATGTTATACTTAAACATAATATATATAAAGACTGGTCATTTCTGCTTTTTCCCATAGCCTACAAGGAATTCTTTTTACTTCTAATTCTATAAAAATGCCCGCTTTGCAACAGAAAAATTAAACTTTTTGGTACCAGATGATGTCTAATAATGAAGTGAGATCAATTGATACTCTCAATACTGAATTTGATTTTGATTCCCTTTTTTGGCTAGATTTGCAAGAAGAAAGGAAGTTTACTCTAAGTAATATTGAATTAATGTCTTCAACAACAAAGAAAGTCATACCTTATTTAATGCAATATATAATTTTATCAATTCTGAGTATTTCTCCAAATACTAACAAATTATCATATATATATATATATATATATATATATATATATATATATATATATAAGGCTATAAAGTCTGACTTAGATGTTTTCCCTGACAGTTGCTGGAATTCTTTCTATTCCATTAATGGCCAACTTCTTACAGATAAAGATAACATTAATATATTAAAATCATCAAGTTTAACTACTTCTTCATTCAAATGGAAAATATTTACATGGAAATATTTGAATAGATCTTTTATAACTCCTCTAATATTGAGCAAAATTGAAAAAAAAGGATGTACATTGCTGGAGATGTGATAATCAATTGAATGCAGATTGGTCTCATATGTTTTTTGACTGTATCAATTTAAAAAAAAAATTGGAAAGATATAAATGATTTTATGCAGGCAATATTTACAGATAACTTTACTTTATCTAAATCTCTGATATTATTTAATACTCCAATACCAGCATGTATCTATAGCCAGAAATATAATTACAGGGAATTAGAAATCACAATCCTCTCTATCATTACAAGAATTTAAAAATCTACTTAATGAAATGTGTTGTTTGGAAAAACTGATAATCAAATATAGATGTTCTAGGAATACCTCTACTTATAGTAGTTGGAACAAAGTTTATGAATTGTTACAAAAATAATTTAATTTCACAGCAAATTTTGCATATATAGGTATTATTTAAGGTAATATTTAAGAGTTATGGTGAACAATTTTGTATATAGTTAAATTTTGTTTAATTTTTGTATATGATCATTTTTCATATAATCTAAAATGGTTCATTCCTTATTTGTTGATTTATCTTCATCAGCACTTCTAATGATGTTGTTGTTGTTGTTGTTGTTGTATTTTTTGGCTTTTCCCGGTTAGGGGGTCGCCACAGCAGAACTCCGGTCCGCTAATGATTGGCAGTAGATTTTTACGTACCGAGTTGCCAGCTCTGATGCACAACCTTCAACAAAGGTACGCCGATTCATGCATGTCTCAACACAGAAGACGGTTTAGCTGAGAATCAAACAGGACAGCATCATACTGTGAGGCGACAACACTACCGCAGCACCACCACCGCAGTTCATCAGCACTTCTAATAAAATTTAAAAAAAAAGAAGCAACACATTTCCCTTTAGACAGCATTAGTAGTTCATGATTTTCACATCACCGTCAACAAAGACGGATGGCCTGTCTTCCTGAAAATCAAGAGACAGAATGGGTTTTCTGGATTTGAAATGTGCCTAATGCAGTTGTGTCATTTTCCTTCATATCCCATGAAGTTAGATAAGTAATACTTATCTCCTCCTTTTACTGTAACTTGCTTGACACTAAATAATGCCAACCATTTTGCAAACACTGCTTGACTGATGTCATCAATCAGTTTATTTAGCTGAGTCTCATTTACCAAAGCGTGTATGGCATAATGCAGTGTCTGTACTATAACATCTTTAGAGAAAGCTATTAGGTATTCAGTTTGTCTTAAACTCCACTAAATGGCCAAAAGTTGCTGAATGCATGAGTGGTATCCCCTCTCAACATGTGTCATCTTCCTACTGAAAAATGTAATGGGACGTAAAGTATTTTCCATTCTAGAATCAGAGACCTGAGGCCACTCCTGTAAAAGCACAACAGAGAGTGTGTTGGGTCCAGCTGCTGCCTGTAACACAAAGGGACGTGTTAGACTTGGAGCTACTAATTCTGTAGCCTTGGCTAATGCTGCCTTTAAATCAAAAAAGCCATATTTTCCATTGGTCCCTACTCCA
This sequence comes from Protopterus annectens, assembly GCF_019279795.1. Lineage (NCBI taxonomy): Eukaryota > Metazoa > Chordata > Ceratodontiformes > Protopteridae > Protopterus > Protopterus annectens. Next base: position 317,218,394 of record NC_056751.1, read on the forward strand.
GAAAGGGTAATTATTTCTGGCTAGAAAGCATGTCGTACAGAAGAACTGCCATGCTGGCATAATGCTCTATAAATTCCTGATTGTAGTTCATGATACCCAGAAATTTGTGCAAATCTGGAATGGTAACTGGTTTATCCATTTGCAAGATTTCCTGCACCCTCTCCAAACAAGGAGTACGCCCAGAAGGACGTAAAATAGTACCTAGAAATTTTACTTCAGATGACATGAATTGTACCTTTTCACTTTTAACCTTAAACCCTGCCCCTGCAGTGTTTGAAGGACCTGTGTTACTTTAGTTAAATGTTGTTCTTTTGTTTCAGACTGTATTAGCATGTCATCAGTGTAATGCAAAACAGAATCATCAGATTCTAGACCTTGTAGTATTCATCCAACTATATGGTGAAATATAACTGGACTGCTTTGAAATCCCTGTGGTAACCACGTCATGAAATACTGTTCATTTTGAAATGTAAAAGCAAACCTTTGCCAGTCTTTTTCCTGCAGGGGTACTGCAAAGAAACTATTATCTAAGTCAATGACCGTAAACCACTGACTTTGTGGTTTTATTTTTGCTGCTAGCTCTGCGACCCCTGGAATCAGATGAGACTGGGGAGTCATGAATTGGTTCATTTTTCATAAATCAATAACCAATTGGTAAGTGCCATCTTTCTTTTTAACTGGCCATATGGGTGAATTTGTAAGGCTAATTTCCTTTTGAATTATTCCCACATCAAGCCATCATTGTATGCAATTTTGCATATCTGTCTCTGCTTCCTTTGGGACTGGATACTGTTTTTGAAATGGTGGAATAAAATCTTCATCACTACCTACAGAAACTGCTTCCTGTAGCTTCCTGCAGTCTGTAGGCCCTTGAGACCAGAACGTAGGGAACTGTTGTTTTACCTTTAGCCATACTTCATTTTCAGTAGGGCTGACAGCATGGCCCTTTTAAGAACTGTTTGATACATGTATTGCCTCAATCATACATAACATGGGACCTTGTCCTTGCCATATAATACCATTAGGAAGGTCTATGACAATTCCCATTTTGGACAATATATCCATTCTCAAGATTGTGGATGTGCAAGAATAATGCATCAAAAATACCACTTGACGGGAGAATTGTACTTGTACAGGTTTACTACCTATGGCTAGACACCCAGAACCATTAAAACCTGAAATACATGTACATTTAGACAAGTCAGGAGGCAAATGCCTACCTTTCACTGATATGCTTCTCCTGTATCTAGAAGAACATCTTCGCACAGGTTCCTCTCCACCCAAATGTTGATAAGTGGTCATCCATCTTTCCCTTTCTTGAAGTTAGTCAGGAAAGAGACTTGTGTGGGGGGGCACACCCCTACAGCAGATCTACTTTCCACCCCAAATCATCGGTGGTATTCGACTGCAAAGGACATAATTGCAGTGTTTCCTCAACTTCATCACAGTCAACATAAGAAGACTGATTAAGTTCATGATGCAAGGCTATTTGCTGCTAATAATTAGGATTTACTGGACCATGAGGAACAAAGTCAAGAGGGACAGTTGTATTCTGTGTGCTAACAATATTACCTTGTACATTGACACTAGGTGTCACACCATCCCTTTGCTGTACTAGGAATACTGACTGTTGAGTGTTTGTGGTATATAGGGGTTGCTGCTGTAGTCCCCTATTACCCTCTGTTACATATTCTGTGAAGTCTACTGCGGTGTTTGTACTTTTGGCTGCATTACCTGTTGATGTCGTGGTACACGTGGCTTATCAAAATTTTTCATGGTAAGAAACGTACCCTTTGCCTCTTGTTCCCAACACCATCTGCGATAATATTTGCAATCATTTTTAGTATGACCTACCTGTTTACAGGAATAACAAATAGGCTGTCTCTTTTGAGGACCCTCTATAGATTGCATACCTTGAGAATTTAACTGAGTGGCTGGGGGAGCTGATGCTGCCCGTTGTTGCCCTTGTATAATTTGCCCTTGACATGGTTGTCCTGCTACCTGCTGTGGGACTTGCTGTCCTTGATTAATCCATCTCCCATGCCCCCTTACTTCACTAACAATGGGTGCAGAATGGGGAGTGTAAATCTTTTGCTTATGAATAGCATTATCTTTGCACATAATACGTGCTCGCAGAAATTTATCTACTAACTCTGTGAGTGTGTTTGAAAATTCCTCATAAATAAGTTTAATATCCCCTGGGACACCTTCCAAATGATCTAAAAAGGAGCACATAACAGCTTTTTGAAAATGGCATCTTTCATATCTTTTTCATCACTGCTATCGACTAGCATATATGCCAGCTGATAGTGTTCAGCTTGCTCTTTTAAAGAGTCACAAACTATCATTTGAAACTAATCTAAAAGTGTTGGTGTGAGAGATTGCCCCCTAGTGTATGCTAACAATACTGCTGTCATTTTTAGGTGTTTAGTTTGTACTGGATACTGCTTTTGCTGAATATAAGCCATAAAATGTTGTGGAATAAAATTCCAGAAACAATGTTCAATTGTATCATTCCATACAGTGCCTACAGTTTTAAGAACCCAAGCTTAAAACGTAATCATGTTATTAAAAATACATTTCTGTTCATCCCACTTAGGGAGAGTTTCTAACATCCTAGACTGATGATAAACTTCATTAGAAAAGCCTGCTGAGGCTATTATAGGACTTGTAACAGTAGTTTCTAATGCTTTAGATTGATATTCCTCTAACAGGGCTTGTAATTTTAAAAGGTCTTGATTAGCTAAGTTTGTTGCTCTAGCAGCCTTAGATTCCTGTCTCCAACTGAGCTCATAATGTGTTTGTTTCCTCCCTAGCAACAGTTACATCACTCTGTGCATCAGCCAACTGCATGTCATATTTTTCTTGCAAAGGCCCAATTTTACTCATTAACCCTTCTATCGTACCAATAGCTTTACTGCCCTGTTCAATAACAGTTTGTGTAAAGGTCTTAATTTCAGTCTGTGAGACTTTTAAAAACTGAGAAAATTCTTTTGTACATTTAGCGGTGTCAGCATGCAGTTTACCAGACGCATTCCATTTATCACAGTAAGTCTGAAAATGACCCATGAGGTCAACATTCTGCTGGTTGCTAACTTTAGCAGTCCAATCTTTAAACTCCTGCAAATCAAACTGTAAAGTACAAACTGACATCTGCATCACCGTCTAACAAATCTTTTGCAACAGGATATATAGAAACAGGAACCATTGTCTGTGCTTCAAACATTACTTTATCCTGGTTGTGTTTCAGGTTTTGTACAATACGTTTATGACAAGTCATGCAAAAAGCAACATTTAAATCATTGCAGATAGCACATTTTTGTACATCCCATGACACTTTTGACTTACATACATACCAATCAAAGGTAGAGATCCACTTACAAATTAATGTTGGGTTATCAGTTTTCCCTAGTAAAGACTTACAGGTGCTAACATGCTGATCATACCATGTATTTAAATAATTCCACACATTTATATATGGTTCAGACACATCAAAAGTAAAAGACTGAGTGCACTTTTTGGCATTTTCATGAATTGCATTCATTGTTAAAAGAAAAACAGAAGAAAATATTTACCACAAATGTTCAGGACAAGGTGGCCAGTCTTGACACAAAGATCAGTTGTGGGAAAATTCTCTGTCTTTCACTAGGTGCTGGTGAGATGAAAATTTCGGCAGTATAATTTTCCTACCTCATGGGTCACCAACTGTCTGAAGAAATATTACCATACTGCCCTGCACTGCACTGCAGTGTTTTGTCCTCCAGTCAATGGACAAAGTTTAGGAAGAGAAGAATTGATTCTAAGAAGGTCTGCTCTGGAATGTCGCAATGTGAGAGGCACCTCTTCAGGTCACCTCCTTGATTGTTTTGACTGGACTGGTCTCGCCACTGTTAAACTACACTATTCAGGTAGTCTGTACCTTTACTCAATGAAGACACTGAGACAGTTCTGCTGTTACGATATTCATTTACTGCACACAAGGTTTACATCTAGCTTAACAATGAAAGGTATATACATCATAAACGTACTTCAGCTTACAGCATTAGGTCTGCAAGAATAGAATAATCAAAGTCTCTGATACAAAAGAAAAAGTCCCAATCTTTATAGTGTCTTTTCTGCCTGCATCAGCAGTTTAGAGAATTTGCCAGAATAATAATTTTTTTCTTTGAGGCTGGTCTGCTGACAGTTTGTTTTCCATATTTTAAACATTCTGTTCCTGAAGAATAACTTTTTTCATCCTTGGCCTATCTTAGGTATCATGTTGAGGAAACACAGCTGCATACAATAATTTGTCTTGACCTGCTTGTAGATAATAATTTTACATGAAGCTGCATAGTTTATAAGAGATAAAATATTTTACTTCTGATTCTTATTAACAATGAATGCCAAGCTATATGTTTTGCCAAGTTAGGTAACAGTTTAAAATTTATTTTGCATTTTCAGAAAAATCCATAGAAATCCATTTTAACCTGTTCTTTACTCTCACATCTAGTTGTAAGACTTTCTTACACTTGGAAAAAATGTCCACAGCTTTCTCCATGTCACTGGCAATTTAAAACAATGATGCTCCACAGCTGATTGGTTAATTTCTACATTTAAAATGCAATTAGCTTTTTACAGTTTGAAATTTCAAGCTAGTATTTAATAATCACTATTTGTTCTAGTAATTTCTTTCACCAAGCATCTTGAACATGTTTCATACTATAAGAACATTTTCTAGGGTTGCCACCTTTTAAGTAGGCCAAAGTGGGACAGGGGGTGTGGCCAATGGTGTTGAAGGAGATACAGTTATGGGTACAACAATGTGAAGTTAAGTTATTACAGTGTACTGAAATCTAAAACCTTTTAAATTATGAAGCTTTAAAAGTGAAGCATTACTAAAAACAAAAAAAAACACATTACTCAGTTGTAACAGTAAGTAAACTTTACAGAAACACACTACTCATATTAAACAGACAATTATGTTTATTTAAAAAAGTAGAACTCTTATTCTACATATCAGATTAACCAAACAAGAAAACTAAAAAAAATCTACATATCACACAGCACACAAGCACAGCAAAATTTAAGTGCAGAATTGAGTATGTTTATTGCAAATATAAGCTAAAGCAAAAAATAAAAAACTACATACTGCACACTACAAGAAAAGTAGACGGTACTTATGTATTATCCCAACCAGATTCCAAACCTGTCAGCATTCATGCTGTTATGGATATTTGCTTCATTTATGTATAAAATGATCAGTTTTTGGTTTGAAAGAGTATGTGATAACACGTAAGTACGTTTTTTTTTTCAGATGAATCTTCCCTTGTAAGCTATGTATCCTGCAGCACTTGGGCAACCGGTCTCGACTGTCCATGTACAGATTATTCATCTCTGTGCTGGTAAGCTCCTGCAGTGAACTGTAGCTGGACATGTCAGATATTGAACATATTAACTTTTCTGTGGAAACTGGGTGTGTGCTGCTGTCTCTTTTGTGACTTGGGAAGCATAAACGTAGAAGTCAGAAGAATTACAATTGTCAGCCTGTAGCCTGTCTTGCTTACCAAGATTTTGCAAAAACACGTTAAGTGCCGCCTTTCTTTCATATGGATGTTCTGTCGCAGCCTATGTATTGGGTGGCAGTTGTGTCACCCGTGTGAATTTCACTTCAACCCTTTAGTCAGATCTGTGCTGTAAAGCAGTTGTAGCTGGGTTCAGGTGGACATTTAAGACAAGAAAGATGCTATTTTTTTGTGGCCAAACTGATTCTGTGCTGCCGTCTTGTTTGCCAGTCGCAAACCATAAAGTTAACTGTTCCATGGAAAGTGCTTGTGTGCTGCTGTGTCATTTGTCAGCTGGGCAGCATAAACTAATATGTAGTTAAATTTTCTTTCAAGTAAAAAACACTGTAAGGAAGGACACTTCAGTGCAACACACTTTCCTATTACCTTGTGCAACATATTTTGTCAGGAGAAGGGCTTGTAAATGAGCCACTACTCCTGTTCTGAATCTGGTTGCAATAATAAATAAGTATCCAGTAGACTAAATCACTTCTTTTTGTGAACTTTGCATTTGATTTGATGGCCTGAAGAAGTGCCTTGTTTATGTAATATTTGAATAAAAGTCACTACATTTCATCTAGTAATTTATATTCATCATTAGCTCAGCTTTTAATAAGTCCATACTACAATGGTTTTGCACATGTCCATTTATTTTTCATCAAAGAGAAAACTCTCTCCACAAATGCATTTGATGTTAGCATAGATAATACCCTGGCAATTACCGGATATAGTGCAGTCAGCTCAGGCCCTTCTCTGAAGAGCTTCAGCCACTTTTCTCCTGGAGATAAGCTTGTGGTACTTAATTGTTGGAGAAAGGGCTTAATTGCTAAATAGTCCTGGAAAAGATGATTTCATCTATGTCCTGCAGACTCAGAGCATAATTTAGACAGTGTAAACAAGTATTGTTTTCAGTAAAATCAAACCACTGTTCTAAGTATTTGACTGCTGTCTTCAAGAACACGATGAAGCCTCCTTTCAGTTTGTTGAAAGAAGTGCTGTCAAATGTGCTCATAAGTGCCCTAAGTTTTCCACCAAAGAAAGCATTGTTAGCTCTTGCCTGCAGTTTTTCCTTGAGAAAGACCATTACTGAAAATGTTTCCATGACACTAAGTGCTGTTTTTTCTAATGTGCTTATATGTTCATTGAAATCCACAACAACACTGAGAAAAGTGCAAATAGTACTGGGCAGCCTAGGTAATGCATTCTTGCCATGCTCATTATTGAAGAGTACTGCCATATCTGCTGATGGGGTCTCCTCTTCTCCCTGGGAGAGGAAATATGACTGGAGCACTGGGAGATTTTTCGCTACTCTGTCAGTGGCTGGCAGAAGTGACAGCCACCTTGTTGACACATGCCTTAAGAAACTCTCAAATTCCATGCCACAAAAATCAAAGTCTATCAAGTCTCTGGTCCTTGTGGCACAACCTGAGAAATGGCTGAAAAGTTTCATCACAAACACTGCCACATCACAAGGTAGTTGTGTTGCTGCTTTTTTGGCTGCATTATGAATAATGTGGGCGACATAGTTAGCCTTCTGGAATGATGGGCACTTTTCTTTTAACTTGGTATACACACCAGATTTCTTTCCATAATTCACACTCCCATTATCAGCTCCATATGCTGAAATGCTGTTCCAGGGTAAGGACTTCTTTTCCATAATGTTCAAAATCTATTGTGATATAGCCTGGACAGATTCATCAGGGTCTTAAGTCCAAAAGACCATGCAGCACCCCTTATTCTTTGGGAAAATACTTCACTACAAGTGGAAATAGTTTTATGTTTCCTTTGTTTGAAACATCTGATGATAGTGCAAATGAAGTGCCTGGTTTCTTAAGGTCATGAAGAAGGCATTCCAATGAGTGATCTCAAAACATTTTCAACAATGGCTTCAGCCTTGGTTCTTCTGGAAGATAGTTTTTTTTTTTTTGTGATGTCCGAGTCACTGTACAACTGGCTGGCCAGTTTTACAGCACAGTCCAAACTGTTATAAGACATATTGTGTTTAACAGCATGGAACACATCAGAGGCTTCTGCTGCAATGATCTTAAGTTCTGATCCCTCAAGGTTTGTGTTCCTTGCCCACTTTGTTATCAGGTGACTGGATATTGTTTGAAGAATAGCAGTCTTATGCTGTTTAGTTGCCTCATGTCATGTGGCATCGTTTCTGCCACCATGGGTGACTAGGGATTCCTTTTTGCAGTATCTACAGAATGCTTTTATAGCAGTCTTATGCTGTTTAGTTGCCTCATGTCATGTGGCATCGTTTCTGCCACCATGGGTGACTAGGGATTCCTTTTTGCAGTATCTACAGAATGCTTTTATAGCAGTCTTATGCTGTTTAGTTGCCTCATGTCGTGTGACATCGTTTCTGCCACCATGGGTGACTAGGGATTCCTTTTTGCAGTATCTACAGAATGCTTTTACATCATTGCACTTGTCGATCCAGTTGAATTCCATTTTCCAAACATCCCGCCACTTGCATATTCTCTTGTTGGAGGTAGACTGTGATGAATCGGCTGCTCTCTTCATTCTTGAATCTGCACTTGCTTGATATACAACATATTTAACAAAATTGTTAGCAGGCTGCAGTAAAACAATGGCACACAAATAAATTGGCTACAAACACTGTTTCTAGCCAGTTTTCATTTGCCACTTAAATTTGAAAGAACTGGTTAGAAATACTGGCATTTGAAAGAACTGGTTTGAAAAAAACATTGGCAACTGAAACATGAAGCAGTTTGTAAAGTAGTTTTTTGACATACGTTCACTGAAGACCTGAGGAATGCAACCAAAGGGAACATTATAAACCATTTCAAAAGGTAGAATACTAAATGACATAATGGTGGGGGGGGGGCATTTTGACCATTGAAAACATGACATTAACACAGCTTGTATAACACCAAATGCGTTATCTTTAACACTGAACATGACCCCACCCCTCAAAAAAAAAAAAAAAAAAGGTACACATTTTCACTTTACATTACTTCTTGCAAAGCAGTAAAAGCCAGTCTAAAATGAATTAGAATACACATAAGACCCCATAGACTCAATTTACCACTAAAGACTGCTATTAAGAAAAACAAATAAACCTGTAGCATTAGTTTAATCAACAGAACAATGCAGTAAACCAGGCCCAACAGCAGCACCAGCACTGCCCATAGTTACATTATAATCAAAGCAGTACATTTTAAACTTATGAAGACAGCATTAAAAAATACACACATTTCTACTTCTGAACATACCCCTCCCAAAAATAAAGTTAAACATACATTTTCCTTTTTAAAAGTACAATTAGAATGCACAGCAGGCCCCATAGACCCCATTTACCTCTGAGCACAGCAATTAAATAAACCTGTAGCATTAGTTTACCGAACAGAACCCAACAGCTGTAATACAAACTTAAATAATTATTTTGGAACCCCTCAATCATAGTACAATAGGGGGTCACACATAAGAAGCGATAAATACATGCACACAGCAGTCTGTGATACTGTCTGATAGTTGGAAGTTTGAAACTGAGAAAATAATAAGTTTGTCCTAGGGTAGGTACTGAGGAATGGATATGGGTTATGGTATGATTATTTTAAAGTTTATGTATTGTAATAAAATTTAGTTTATTAGTACAGTTAGTTGGAGCGCACAAGTGATTCACCTACTCCCCACCCCCTCCACAAGTTGCAGCCAATTACTGCGCAATTTAAGCATAGTTGGACCTAACAGGGAACAGCTATGCCTCATTGCCTGCAGGTCGGGTTGGTTAACGTTGGTGACGTAACTGAATTGCCATGGAAAAAACGGAAGTATTTACAGCTTTTCCATGGTGATTCAGCATGCTATTCAAAAGCGGGACTTTTAACATCCCACTGCTTTACTGAGCTGGCTGTGGGATGAGGTAGCTCAACCCGTAAGTGTCCTGCTGTAAACGGGACAGGTGGTAACCCTAACATTTTCCCAATACATTTATTTTCACAGCTAAAAGAATTCAGTATTCATATTTTATATACAACGTCTACAATGCACTTTAAGCCAGCTACATTGGCATAGAGGGATAAAGCCCTATGATCCAGATGACCTGAGTTTGACTCTGCAATTTTTTAAACTTGGTTTAAAAACTGTATCACATATTTCCATTTCCAAGTCTAACTTTTGTGTCTGGATGTGGCAAATAAAAACATCTATCTCTGTATTAATTAAATAATTTGGTCAACAATGCTTCTTTTTGACACTTGCTCCATGCCTCCATTTCAGTTCTCACACTTCTTCAGCACATATCACCTGTTATGACTTTACATACATACATACGTACATACAAATATTTCGAGCATGGGCATTAATGCCTTTCTAGCTTGCCAGTACACCAGCACACTTGTACCCATAATACGTGTCCAGGCTGTTCTTAAAAATATCTAAAGTAGTACTTGCTTTAATGTAATTTGGTAGTCTATTCCATGCATCAGCTACTCTGTCAGAGAACCAATTAGTACACTTCTCATTCCTATAGAATCTTCTTCATAGGTTGCTTAATGATTCTCTTGTACTTTTTGATAACCCCAAACATTTTCAGAGGTAGTTGCCTCTAAATGCCCTGTATACATGAATAAGATCTCCTCTTAGATATCTGTAAGAGACACTGTACAAGTTCAGCTATTTTTGTCTTTCATAATTATTTAAATTTTCACATCCATGGATGTTCTTGGTATATTCCCGCTGTACTTTTTCCAGTTTACTCATGCTTTTTTTCTTATAGGGTTTCCATATTATTATTCCATACTCAAGTTTAGGTCTAATGTAACTAACAAACAATGACTTCATCATTTATGATTTCCGAGACTTTATATCTTTTTATACAACCTATAATTATATAACTATCATTAACTAATTGGTTGATATGATTAGAAAAACTCATAGCTGAAGCTACCCATATACCTAGGCCTTAAATGAGTGCACAGTTTCAATCACTGTGTGCTGTATTAAATATTCACCTTTCAGTTTATGTCTCCCAAATCTCATATGCTTTTAGTTTTTGATGTGTTTATCAACATATTATTATCATGTGCCCAAATGGTCAATTTAGTCAAGTTATTTTGCAGACATGCCTTATCTGTACATGTGTAATCAGTTTACCCAATTTCAGGTCATCTGCATATAGACTGTAACACCTCAGATGAAAAAGTTAGGTCTGAAAGATACAATCTAAACAAGTAAGGGCCTAGGATAGAGCCCTGTGGGACACCCTGACTGTAACCAAGGATTTTACCTGCCCAATTGCTGTATGATACTTGCCATGTCCTATTTGAAAGCCATACAGCTATCTATCTTATCAAGAGTATATCAGTACCTAGTTGTACTAATTTATTGATCAGTGCTTTGTGTATGACCATGTCAACTGCTGAAGTTAAATCTATATAAATTACATCACAGCACAATTTTTCATTCATAGCTGTTATTATATTGTTATAGAACATCATGTTACAGGTGGTAATAGACCTGTTTCCAACATATGTATGATGATATATGGTTTCAAGTCCCAACCTATCCAGTTCTGACAATAACTTATCCAATATTACCTTCTCCATTATTTTTCCACAACATGAAAGTAGACTTATTGTTTGTGAACTGTTACATTTTTGACCTGGCAAAAATCCTGCCTAGTGTTTGTCAAATATTGCAAAATATCTGCTGCAAAAATTATTTTCCCTTATATTGACAAATGCACACCATCCTGTCTGAACACATACATGCCCAAAAGTAGGCTTGAATGCTCTACACATTTCCATTTTTTAAAACAGGACATTTTTCCATGTAGGTATTTACCCAAAAAATCTTTTCATTCATAGTAACCTCACTATCCTTTCTACAGGTGATTTGTGAAAAATATGTTCTAACACCAGTACAAGCTATACTATCTAAGAGGGCTGTCATTTCCCTACTAACAGAGAATCCTTGTGGATGACATCATTTGTACCAACATGAATAAAAATGGATCTATACTTCCTTACATTAAGGTGTTCCAAGGCTTCTCTCACATCTTCTATTTTGCTCCTGGCAAGCATAACACTATTTGATGTTCATTATCTTCTATGCAAATATAAATATCAGTTCCTCTAATAATTGAATCTTGAATTGCAAGAATCTTCAGCTTCTAATACATTAATACCTGCTCTATCAATTGTTACAACAGATAGATCTTCATCACTATTAGTCTTATTAATCCCATTGTTTTCATTGTGAGTAAACTCTCATCCAGCTGGTATTGTAAATCCACAGGTTGAGCCATGTAGTCAACATCTTTCTTTCTCTTCTTTTTTTTCCTTACAGTAATGTTCTTCAATCCTTGCACACTGGTTGCTTCCTTTTCATCTGCCCCTTGACTTTTTTTGTCTACCTGCTCTGTTGGAAAAATTATGTATTTTTCTGTAGACTGAAGGTTTTCTGATAGAAAAATATCATCGTTCCCTGTAACCTGTGTGTTACATAACAAAGCAGTGCCATTTTTACTACATATTCGTTTCCCTTTACAGTCATTAATCAGTTTCTTTTTCTTCCCTGTTATTTGTTGTGAACTTCTTCCTTTCTTTCTTTTTTTGTTTCCTTCCAAACAAACTGGATCCTCAGATTGCTGAACACTTGCATCCAGAAATCCAAAGTTATTAGGGGTATTGTCTTGTTTCATAGGGGTTGATGATCTTTGCAGACAATAGAGGCATCATTTCCTAAATGTGTTTAATTTGTTCTGTGCCTAACATTATTTATTTCATCAGTCCAGTCATTAATATAATAATCATCCAATTATTGACACAAGTAACACAGATCACCAGTATTATCAGCGGTTACCTTTAATTATGCATAGCATTTTATTATACTGTACAAGATATTTGTGCATTAGCAAAACGTTAATTGCATACTCATTTAAGGAATCCATATTCAGCTTCAAACAAATAAACTATTGTAAACAAAAAGAATAATCAAAATCAGTAACCACAGAATTCAAAGAGAACTTAAATCAACTTGTATGACAAAAAATCACACCAACAATATACAACTAAATAATAAAGTAAGTACAGTAACGTTATTCTGACCATACAAGTTCTGCAAGCCAGCAAGTCACACTTCTTTTTAACAGTAAACATCAATAAATCACAAATCAAGGTAGGATTGTTTAGATATGCTCAGGAGTTTCCTCTCTGCAGTCTGTGTGAATTTATAGCTGTCTAGGCCCCTTGGGCTAGAGCTTGCCTGTGTAAAACCTATCCCTTTCTAACAGCCAACAGTGAAATTAAAGGTCAAACAACAAAATATGAATCAAACTAAATCTTGTTAACAAGCTATCCCTTCCTATCTACAAACAGTTAAAAACTGTGATAACAAATGCAATATAAATTCAAATAAAACTTCTCTTACCAGTCAACTCCACAGTAAATTACACACCAACGTAGTATTGTTTAGATATGCTCAGGACTTTTTGCTAAACTCAGTATCACAGGAGCATTCACGTACATTCTCATTATAGTTAATTGTATCAGAAATCACATTTTACTAAAAAAAAAGTAGAAGTATCTCAGCAACCACATACTTAATTCCCTCCTGCAGGTGAGTGTTTTAATACAGAAAGACCAGTAGTTTTACATTTTGTGAAACTGTCTCACTGGATTATAACATCTGCAGGCAAGCAAAGCAGGAACTCAAAATACTGCAGTTTGGTACATTTTGGACCAAACCTTTTTCTAGGTATTTTATGCATTCACCATTTTTTAACAAGCATATTTTTTTTGAACAAAACACCAGACAGCTTGTGGAAAACAAAAATAATCTTCTCTCATGTAAGTTCACAGTCTGAGGCTTAAGTTATAACCTTCCCATCTGAGTTTTCCACCTGTGAGTCTTTCTCTTTTACTTTGCTTTAAGCTCTCTGCCCCTCTCTTTCTCTGATGGTTTAGTCTCTCTTTTTGTAGGACCCACATCTCTTCTTTTCTGTCTCTCCAAGTTTCTGCTTCTTGTCTCTGACATTTTCTTCATTCTGGCCCTCCCTTTTCTCTAAAAAGTTGGTGTAGTTTTCTGAAGTTGGGGCAGTTGTGTGGAATCATGCTCCCATAATGCTGTAACACCTTACATTTAAGTTATCCTTAAAATAGACTATATTCAAAGTGACAAATACCTGGCAAAGGAAAAGTATTATCCAATTTACTCACAGAGGTTATAAAAGAAAGGAAAGTACATGTAACACAGAGAAAACAATAGTGTTTAATACAAACAGCCTTAAAAATTACCCTTACCTGGTGAGTCTGGTGATGATGAACTTTTATCATCTTACCATTTTAGAGATGAGGTTGCTAAACAGGGGGCAATTTCTCAGAAATTATGAAAGTGGAGACTATTATGCATCTGGAAAGATTTGGTTGTTTTACATTTTCTTTGAATAATTTTGTATATTTGAGATAGACCAAATAAGAGGTCTTCCCACATCCCAAAGACATGCTGTAGGTGAATTGGACACTCTAAATTGGCCCTAGGTGTGAGTGTGTGCATGTGTGTGCCTTCTGTGGAAGGTTGGGTGCCGGGCTGGCAACTCGACACTGCAAAATTCCACTGCCAATCATGAGCGGACAGGTGATCCACTGTGGTGACCCCTAACCGGGAAAAACCGAAAGAAGAAGAAGAAATAGAGAGGAACACTAAGTATCTGGCATTTTCAGTCCATTTTCTGAGCTTATTCAAACATATCTCTTAATCGCTGCCCCTCTCATAATATCTCTAGATGTGGCATCTACTAAATCAAAGGAATGTTTTAGTGCATGCAGTGTGCATGTACTTCAATCTTATCTGCAGTTACTGTTAATCACCATAGTTTATCATTTTTCATTGAGTCAAGCATGCTTTGAAAAGTATTGTGAATTTACCTTAATGCTGCACTCTAATAAAGATCAATATATAGTCAGGTTAATTCAGCAACCTAATTGCTAATGAAACAAAAAAAAAAAACAAACATATCATGGTTTGTACACTTGTTTGCTTTATTTACAAACTTGTGTGCTGGAGTTTATGTTTCTGGTTGAAAATTAACTTTTTTTTATTAAACATATCATTATAGACATAAAAAAGGACTTCCATTCATCCAACACAATATGAAACAGCATTAAACAAAACCATAACATGTCAAAGCAGACTAAGTAAATTAAATAAAATAGTGATCTGGAACAAAAATCATTTTTTGTGAATAAAAAATTTAGAAAGATTCCTGATTATAATAAAACAAATGCAGATTATATATGAAGGGTGGTATTCATAGTCATTAAGGGTATCTCTGCTGTTAACGAATGAGCACAGCTAAACTATGATACATAGAGGCTACTTACACTAATGAGCAATGGTCGTGAATAAGCATAAGCAAATGAAGTGATAATATGAGTAATGATGTAAAATGGCATATGCTAATGAAGTGTTCTATCACCTATTTGCGATTCATAGTGGAATGTTCCTGCTCTTCCACGCTGTCAGCTGATACATGATATTAAAAGGAGTCTTGCCAATCCTATCTACTTTGCAATCCACAAAAATGCTGTCACTTGCTGCTACCCTTGCTATTTCTAGGTGTGAGTCACTTGCCTTGGCAGAGCCAAAACTGCTTGCATCCAGTGGTGTTTGCCAGCAAAGAAAGTGGCGATAACAGGTAGAGGAAAGCTCATTATAACTTTGATAATTAGGAGATACTTGATAGGCACACCTCTCAACTGTCTAGATTTTTGCAGAATGTCCAGATTTTTGCCTCATATTTTTAGTCTGTTCCTTATAAAATGTGTGTTTTTCTGGATTTTTATGGTGAATAAGTGAGGACTGAAGTCATTATATAATGACAGACGTTTGAGTTTCAGACTCCACATCCTTCACACAATGTGTGGTAAGACAAGATCTTGCATTCTAACAACTTTCTAAGTTTATAAGAACAATATTTAAAATTTGTCCCTATTTCTAAGGCTTTGACCACCTAGTATTTATGGCTTTGTCCAGATTTTATGTGCCTAGAGGTTGAGAGCTATATTGATAGGTTCAGAGTGAAAAGGGAGATTATATGGGTCTTAGTAAGTATGGATGACCCCCACATAGGGATACTGGAGAAATGCGTGGACTTCTTGTCCCTGTGGATACTAAGGTATGTCTAGACCACACTGTAATTGCCACAGGGATCTATCAGAAACAGACTGGGGACACATTAAGTATCTCACAGGTTTCTTTTTTTAGGATATTGCAGTGGTTCTGGATGTACTCTTAACACATGTGGATCAGTACATCTATTTCCTGGTATCACCTCAGGTCCAAACCAGACTTATTCATTCCTTTTATGGGGTGGAACATTACCCTGAAGTACTTGGTGTGATAGAGTGCATCCATGTTGCAGTTAGGGCCCCTTCTAGTTCATGGGGGGGAATACCACAAAAGGAAGGGCTACCACTCCATCAACTGACAGGTAGTGTGTGATACATGGGGGTTCATCACTCATCTTGTTGGTAAGTGGAAACATTTTTTTTCAGTCTCTTTTTTTTCTGTTTTAGTTATTTATGGTAAATTATATTGCTGAAAAGTAAGACATTTTTCCTTTGTTTTGTCTCCTCTTCCCTTCTCTTTCTTTTTTTATCTTTCAGGTGATGCCAGATAGCCACTGGAGCCATGGTTCATGACACCAGTGAGAAATCTGAGTGGAGCTGCAGAAGATACCTAGAACACATCCCTGTCCCAAACCTGTAATGTCATTCAGAGGGTCTTTAGCCTCCTGAAGAGTTGGTTTAGGTGCCTGGATGAGTTGGGAGGTGCCCTTCAGTATAACCCAGCTAGTGTCTGCAGGATGTTTACTGCATGTTGCATTCTGCACAACATGATCGTGTGCTGGTCATGTGGTGAAGTGACCCATGCTGTCACTGCAGTTCCTAGCTCCAGTCCCAGTAAGACTAATGATGTCCAGCTGACGGTAGTAGTATGGGACCCCATGTGACAGGCTCATTCACGGCATATGGATACACAGGTAAAGAGGCAGCACCTAATCCAGAACTATGGACCATGGCATTCAGGTTTTTCTTATAAAAATACACAGAGTATAAGTGATGCATGGAGTGATATCTGTTAGCTATGCTGTGTGGTGCATGGTCTGCTGTCACTGTTCATCTGACATTCCTTCTCATCTTTTAAGTATTTTTTTTCCAGAATGAGCACTCATGTTATTGCTGAAAAAATGTGTGAGTGCTCGCTGACTCCTCTTCAGTGATACTATAAGGCATCATGTGAGTAATAATTACATTTTTAACTGTTTTGTACAATAAATTCTAGTGAGGTGGTTTACCTAAGTATGCAGGGGTTTAGTGTCCTTATCTGGTACAATTAGCAAAAACATTTAATTTGGCATTTAACAGCTTATATCATTCATTTGAATGAAAATGTATCATATATATATTTTTTTTGTTTTCTCAGTTTAAA
This sequence comes from Protopterus annectens, assembly GCF_019279795.1. Lineage (NCBI taxonomy): Eukaryota > Metazoa > Chordata > Ceratodontiformes > Protopteridae > Protopterus > Protopterus annectens. The sequence continues at coordinate 317,235,400 of NC_056751.1, forward strand.
GTACTTTAAGTACTGCTCATCAGATTATCTTATTTCATTACACACAATAATTTGTGACTTCAGAGACAAAAAATATCACTGGTGCAGTGGTGAGGGTGAAGTGGTAGTAGTAGTGTTTTTTACATAGCAGCATACTTTAATATGCAATTTTCTCATTACAGTGTTTCCATGAAAAACAAAAGTTATGTTCTCACTTAATGATGCATCTGTGTTGTCCATTTTCATTCTTCAACTAATCATCTCGGATCTGACCCTGCATCCAACTAGGCTGCTTTTACTAGACTTATTGATCCAGCTCTCGTGCTTCTCTATTTACCCATAATGCTCCACTCTCCTGGTATACCTCAGATCGAGTTTGCTGTCCCAGCAGTAACATATACATGATACCATGTTATAATAAAGAAACAAGATAAAGACATACAGAAAGGCTGGTGCTTAAAACAGAGAATAGATGAGTTCCCAAAAGGACATCTTTTCAGCCTCACTTGGAAACAGGGAAGGGGGTTGGAGGGTGTGGAGTTGAGGAAGAATGAAAAAGGACAACACAGATGCATCACTATAGTGAGTACATATCTTTTTGCATTTGATGTTGTCATTTTCATTCATTCCTCAACTGATGGGATAGAATTCCCAGCTAAATGAAGCTTGGGTGGTCCTCATGGAAGGATATTCTGGAGGCAAGCGAAACCAAATGTTGCTGTATTCTGGATAGTATGTCTAATTTGTAATGAGCAATAAATGTATGAGCATTGAAATCAAATGGCAGCTGCACAAATATCATCTATGGATGCTCTTGACCAATAGGCAGATGAGGTAGCTACAGATCTCATAGAATGTGCTTTGTGGGAGCTTGCGTAAAACTACATCTCTTTCTATATAAACAAAGAATATACAATCAGTTAACCATTTAGCAAGGTTCACTTTAGAAACTGCTTTATCCAATTTGTTCTTGGAGAAAGATACAAACAATTGGGCAGATCTCCTGAAATCCTGTGCTCAGTGTAGATAAAATCTAAGCTGCTGATGTATGTCCAAAAGATGCAGCATGTATTCCTTTGTCTGAGAAATTTGAAAAGACCACAGGTAAATTGATGACCTGATTAAAGTTATATTTGGATGCCACCTTAGGTAAAAAAGATGGATTTGTGTTAATGAGACCCTATCCTTATGGAAGATCAAGTACGGAAGTCTTGGCGGAGAGGACTGGGAGCTCAGATACTTATCTAGCAGAGAATATAGCGACCAGAGAAATTGTTTTTCAGGAGAAGAACTTAAGGTCAATCTTAGTGGAAGGCTCAAAGGGAGGTTGGGTAAGAGTCTGTAACAGAATAGTCAAATCTCAAGGGGGAGTAGGATCTTTAACCAGGGGTCTGAGTAAAAATGTACCCTTAAGTAAGGCCTTGCACAATCTGAAAGAAGCCAAAGAAGAATGATTCTCTCCCAAGTAAAAATCTGAAATGGCCACTAGTTGAACCTTAACAGTAGAATAACTCACCCTGCTGTTAAAAATGGAGGCCAAAAAATTGAAAACTGCTGAAAATGGGGTGGAGAAGGGATCCAGGTCTCTCTGAAAGACCCAGAATGAAAATCTTTTCCATTTACGTTTGTAAATTTTCTTGGTGGAAAGCTTCTGAAAGGATAAAAGAATCTGACAAACTAGGGAAGAAAGCCTAGACTTTTTAGCCATCACTGGAACTGAACTAAATCACTGTCTCTTTCACTTGTCTCTATCATATAATGTCCTTTAGCTCACACATCTATGTTTTTGACCCCTGTTTTTTTTCTCTTTTTCTCTTTTACTGCAGCACTAGACTTTATATTTTACATGCTAAAGAAAACTGCTCTTTTAGCAGCTTTATGGACCTAAGTATTTTCAAAAATAAATAAAAATATATGTTTTTTTTGTGGTAGAAATGCCACTTATACATGCCTGTGCATGCTTACTTCTATACTGCAACTACTTTTAAACTTGTGTAAATATTTGTTGACATATATTATGTTTACTTGAACTTGCAAATAATGTATGATGTATAATTATAACTGTAACCAATGTTTCTTGTTTACTCTGTATATATTTGCTTATATGATATGACACCATGTCTTGTAACCATTCTTGGAGCTTTTCTCCCTGGGCCTCCACTGAAAATAGGTTTCTGATCCAGTGGACTTTCCCTGTTACCAAATGTCAGTAATAATAAGAAACTGCGCAGTTATCTTGAGGCCATTGATGTCAGGATGTTGCAACCCTATCTGGTGAAACAGAAGGTCTGGATGTGAATCCAGTATCCAAGGTGGATAAAAAAGATGAGGCCAGAGGAAGGGAAATCAAACCTGACAAGGCCAAAAGAGTGCAATGAGGATTACTTTGTTCTTCAACTGGGATGCTTTCTGTAGAAATTTGGGGATGAGGGGTAATGAAGGGGAAAGCATAAAGGATACCAGAGGGCCAATCATGGACTAGAGCATCTCTCGGCGATGCACCCTGTACAGGGACTGGGGCAAAGAACCTGCTGTACTTCTTGTTGAGGGGAGAAGCAAAAAGATTGCACCATGGCTGAACCCACCAATGAAAAAATCTTTTCCACCATTCTTTGATTGATAGACCATTCATGAGGCATCAAAATGAATCTGCTTAGTCTGTCTGCAAGTACACTGGTTTTCCTCAGTATGTACTTTGACAAAATAAGGTGAATGGAAGAGATCACCCATTGCTACACTCTCACTGACTTCTCAACACAGTGAGTAAGATCTGGTTCCCCATGTTTGTTGATAAACCAGACTACTGGCATGCTGTTTGTATTATCACAATCATCCCTTAAGGTAGAACATCTCAAAAGGCCTGCAACACTAGTAGAATAGCTCTCTTTTCCAGGACATTGATGTGCAAACTGGACTCTTCCAGGGAACATGCACCTTGGACTGTTCTTCCCAAAAAATGCCGTCTAACCAATTTGGGAGGCATCCATGGTGACTATGGCTACTGGTTGTGGAAGAACAAAGGGACAGCCTTAAGAAACTTTTTCTGAATGAAACCATCAAAGAGGATATTCTTCACAAACTTTGGAACTCTTGACTGGGGTGCTTAGAGGATGCTGAAGCAGAGACCACTGTAATGAAAGGTACCATTGTTGGACACAGATATGAAACTTGGCTAATGGAACTAGAGTTATCGCTGCTTCCATCAAGCCCAGTGCTTGGAGGACCAGTCTTACTGCAGGATAACAAAAGGAGATCACTTTCCTAACCTAAGACCTTAGAGAACGAACTCTTGTTAGTGGAAGCAAAGCTACCTGGATGATAATGTCCAGATGAGCACTTATGAACTCCAGGGTCAGAATAAGCATAAACTATGATTTGATATAATTGGCTGTGATGCCCAATTGAAGACATAACAGGAGCAAGTAATCCCTTACTTGAATCAATGGATACCTGGATGGGGAAGTCAAGAGCTAGTCGTCTAGGTATAGAAGCCCATGGAACTCCAACAGTCTCAGGTGAGCTCCTACCACCACCATGTATTTGGTGAACACCTTGGGGCTGTGGTGAGGCAAAAAAGCAGTGATCTGAACTGGTAATGGCTGGCTCCCAGATGAAAGTACAGGTATCTTCCTGGAGCGCCTTCTCATTTTGAGGTAGAGGTAAAATGGACTGAACCATGACCATCTGGAAGTTTTATATACTGGTTGAGTCTGCTGAGATCGAGAACTGGTCTCAAGTCCACTGTCTTCTTTGGCAGTAAAAATAGTCTTGAGTAAGTATTGGATCCTTTTTGGTCTGGGGGACTTTTTGGATAACTATTTTTTCTAGCAGCTTTTCTATTTCCAAGGCTGCTGCCTCCCTTTGACTAAGTGGAACATCAGGAATGTTTTTTTTTTTGTTTGCTTATCCTGGGGGAATTTGGGAAAATGGTACGAAATAACCTCTGAATATAATTTTCTACACCTAAATGTCTTAAGTGATGGATTCCCAGGCTTCACAGAGATAAGCACCCCCTGACAGCCTCTGCAGCAGTTGGGCAATCCATCAGGAGCACTGCTAGAGTCTGTCAGAGAAGGAATCTCTGAAGTCTTGGTTCTGCAGGCCCACTCTGCAGTGAGGACAGCATCTTCCATTAGAGTCCCCACCTACCCTGGGAAGAACTATCTCATCATGCTTCCTGGAAAGACGCTTGGGACTTGCAAAACAACATCTTTTTACCACTTCGCTGATTCTTGGAGAAGGATCCCTGAGGGGTAGAAAAATGGATCCCAACAGCAGAGAGGGTCTTTCTGTCTTACTCACTTCTGGACAGTGTTGCCTTAACTTTGGGGCCAAACAAATATGATCCATCAAAAGAAGCACTGATGAATGAAGATTTGAAGGATGATGCAAAATCAACAGCTGCATCCAGGCATGCCTCCTGGCTGCAATGCCGGAAGCTACAGCCCCAGAGGTAGTCTCAGCTGCATGAGAGATCATCCTCATGGACGCACTGGAGATGGACTGTAGGGTGGTCCTTGACAGGCATGGACCCTGAAAGAAATTTGGAAATCTCCTTGGTCAAATCCCTTTGTAGTCTGGTGAAATGTGCCAAATAGCTCAGCGACCCAAGAACAAAGTTGCTGAGGCATAAATGCACTTGCCAAATCTGTCCAAGCCCCTGGACGCACTACAAAGGAAATGGGCAGATGAGCTCTGCTCTACAAGCTCCCTCTTAGTGGCTGCCACCACCATGGCATCTATAAGGGCTCCCTAGCTCTAGTGGTCCCTACCTTTAGGAAGGGGTAAAAACTTGTCTGGCCTCTTAGGTATGGATTCTGCTGTATCTAGTTCCTTCCATGCTCATTGTGAGGTAAGGTTGATCAACTCATCAGCTGGAGGGACCACCCAAGACATAGCCGGGACACCCCCAAAAGACTCCAGAAACACCAACTCCTCTTGGGGAGGGGTATCAAAAGACCATCCACCGCTCTGTTTCAGAAGTTTAAGGAGCTCTCTAAAGGAGACATTGTTAGTTGAAGATCTGGGGGACACCTCACGTTCATCAAGGTCTGTGTTTTTGGTGACAGATTCCTGAGTGGAATCTAGGTGCCTTATTTTGCACATCCTCTTCCTAGGGCCTCATCACTGGATGGTGAAGCACTGGAAGAAAGTGGGGAGTCCTGAATGAGAACTGGTTGAAGGCTTGTACAGGACAGCAGTTCCGGTGGAACAGGCATGAGACAATCAGAGCTCAAACTCAGTGAAGGGGGAATAGGATCCAAAGATGGTAAGGATGTCCACTCTATGAGTATAGAGAGGGCCATCTCCACAATCTTGAAGGCAGAAGGTCCAGGAGAAACAGCAGCCAGTTGCACCAGTGCCAAAGCTACCTGTGCTGAACTCTGGATCCCCATGGATTCCTGCCTCAAGGAGAGAGTTGGTGCTGAGCTATCCAATGCTGAGGCACCAAGAGGCAAGGACAACTCCAACAGCTTCAGAGTTGATCCCAACCACCCAGAGCCTGCACCAGTGCTTCAACTCTGAGAGTCATCCTGCTCAGTAGAGGGTGGAGCAGATTGACTCAGGGGCATGGTCGGAGTAGAAGAACAGCAAGGCTTCAGATCTGACAAAGACCTCTTTGAACATCTCAGATCTGAGGGCTGCAATACCCCTGGTCATATCAGAGAAGGAGATACAACATGCTTTTGAGAGGAAACAGGCTCATGGGCCCAATGGGAGATGGAGTTGGAATCACTCCCATATGGATTTGAGCACTGAAAAACTTCCTCATTATCTTATCAACCTCTGCCTCAGATAAGCTCCTAAAATAGCTAAGGGATGAAGCAGTGGAAGGTGGTCTGGAAGATTTTCTATGTGTTGCTTGTAAGAAGGGCAAGTGGAGCCAAGGAGATATCAATCTGAAGTGAAAAGTGAATATTGGATCTGAGACTTGGAGCTCAACATAGCAGGATCCGAGGTGGATGTGAGATCTGATTTCATAGGGACTTTAGCTGGAGGCTCAGGAATCAGAGCTGAATGTGGAGAACAGTTAGGGACCATTTCCTGAACTCCTTTTCTTTTGAAGCTGAGTCAGGTTTCCCTTTGTTAGATTTACTAGATGGAATTTGAGCCAAAGTCGAGGTAGAAACAACAGTAGAAGGTAGCAAGCCTTGTAATACCAGCTTATCCCTCCTATTACTTAAAGCAAAGGAGCTGAATCCCAAACAAATGGAATAATCAACATCTACGTGGGCACTGGCCAGACAATTCATGCACACCTTGTGGACATCCGAGTTAGGGATCTTATGCCCACAGGAAGTACACTTTTTTTAAAGCCCATAGACTTGTCAGCCATATCAACAAGAAGAAACAAAATAAAGAGAGACTTTTTAAGTGAGGAAAAAAAATACCAACAATGGTATTTAAAAGGTACCCTAAATTGGGTAGACAGAATTAGAGGGAAACAATACCAGTAATAGTAAGTGAAATAGTACCCTGACAAAGGTAGAAAGGCCTAACAAGAAAGGGAGACAAATGAAAGGTAACGGGCTTGAAAAATTAAGCAAGTTTTTCAAAAGGGTAACAGAATAAAGAGTAAAGTAATACTAGATATAACATCCTCACAAAAATTATATAACAATACCTTGTTAACTTCTGTAGGTTGAGAGCAGAAATTCATGTGTGAACGATATGGTGGCAAATGAATTCTGACTCTAGCTTGAAAGCAGAAATTCACATCCAAATGACGTGGCAGGAAATGAGATCTGAGGTATACCAGGAGAGTGGGACATTATGGGTAAAGGAAGGAGTTCGAGAGCTGGACCATGAGTCTAGTAAAAGTGTCAGAGTTGGATCTGTGACCCATCAGTTGAGGAGTGAATGAAAATGACAACATTAAATCTTGCATATTACTGCTTTTAAGTTGTATGTAACTGTGTCCTAAGCACCCACACATTTTGTTTTTTAAATAATTTATTCCCTTTTGAGTTAAACATTGACCTGCATTTGTGAAGGTCAAACTATAAGTAATAGAAATGTCACAACTGAATCACAATAAGTCAAGGTCAAAAATGTCATACACATCTCCTTAAGACAGGCTAGGTGATAGTCCAAATTATTTTAAAGAGGGGCTCTCATGAGAGCTGGATGTCAAGTTGACCTGATGTCATGACCTTCTTGATACAGGGGATCCTGCAGACACCAATCTGACAGTGCTGCTGGAACATGATCGGGACCTGGAATGAGAGGTCCTGCTGTAATTGGATGAATACTAATGTAGCCTGCATGAAATCAGTTCTGCTTGTTCCCTGACTAATTGCAATACTTTCTAGAGAAGCACCTGTAGTGTCATGTGATCTGCCCCATATGTCTGGACAATACCACATCCTCTTTCCCTTCCAAAACTGACTCCTGCTTGAGTCTGGTAAGTCCTAACTAGTGTACAATTCGAGAAGGATACCAATACTTGGTGTGCCACCATACTATGAATCACTGTGATCATGGTATTACCCATACTCTGTGCCATTTCCAAGTAGTGCTGGAAATTCTCATGCATGCCCTGGAACACTCTGTGACAGTGCTCTTAGCCATAACAATGTCACAGCAAATTTGCTGCTGGGCAGTGAATGCTTTATGTGTAGCCTGGCAGCAATATTTCACTGTGCCTGACTCCTCTTTGTAAAGGTGCCACTATGGACACAGTTACCTCTGAATGTCTGCCATCATCCTGAAAGTGTTCATCTGGATTTGCAGGTACTGGTGCGGAGGTGCATGGGTGTTCTTCCAATACAAGTGTGAGTGTAAGATCAGTATAAGCTTGACTTTGTGATGCACTGTCACTTCCTGCAGAGTTACTACTATGTTGTGGTGTGTGATATTCTGCCATTAAACTTAGGAACTGAGTGCCACTTTCCTCAGGCCGTCCCATAAATATAACTATATTATTATCAACAACCATTCTGCTGCCGATATCCTCCAAATTTATTGGTATAGTAGAACTGTCTGTTTCTGCTTCTAACCCTGTAAAAATGGCTTGAAAACATTACTAGTAAAGTAGCAGCATATACTACTCTATGCAAATTAAGGAGAGGTGGGGGACACTTACCATGCACACTGCCTTCACTATCATTCTCTACAGATTTTGAAAGTTCACCTATTAATAGCTGTCACGTGTTTGATGTAATTATTACTTGTCAGCATTCAATTATCTATATAATTATATGCTACTGCTTTTAAACCAACCTTCCTGATACCACTGTTGCTGCTGCAGACATTGGTAATAGCCAGTGTCCACACCTCCTCTGATTATTCCAGTGCCATCATATTCTGTGTTATAGTTATCCTCATGGATTAACAGAAGGTATTTATCATATGGTGTTAATGGGATAATTGCTAAAGGCCCCACTTCATATTTACTTAACACTTTAATTTACATACTTTATACTTTTGACTTAAGTGGGAGTGTTTTTCAAAATGGCTTCCCTTTTCCTTATTCAGAGGGTATAACCTGCACTTAGCTTAATTGCAGACATACACAGAGGTGATGCTAGCAAATTATCACTGCATAGCTACAAATTCCTGGACTATGAAAACCACCCGATATCTTACATGACAAAAGGTCTCCAGCTAAACTTGACTGTTGAATAAAATATCTAAAAGATGCAACCAAAGTAGAAGTCAAGGAGTATAAATGATTTGACTGAAGATTTTTTCACACACTTTTCTAATTATCAAACTGTTTCTAAAATTTATTAGAAAATGTTTTAAATTAAAGTATTTTGTATAAAACAAGAACGCTTCAAAGATAATTCTGATGGGAGGTTAATTTTGTAATAATAAAATATTCACTAAAACAGTAATATGTAAAATGAAATATTCTTTATTGGATCTATTTAGGTTAAGACTTAATATAGCTTGTCTGTAGTGTATATGAGTATTTCTAGCTGGAGGACTAATTTGAGGCCATAAATACCGAGCACATGGAGAGTGCCAAAATTATCATAATGTTGGTATTTAGATTCTTTCAAGCTGGCAAAGTGGGAAGAAAGCCTGGAAAATAAGTGATTTTGTTTGCAGGTTTTGTGAATTAATACATGACCTGAATATATATCATCTTTGCAAATATATATCTTGAAAGACAAAGTTCCAAAGGCAGATCCAGAAACTGTCACTTGAGAAGACAGAATCCACATCTTTCCAATAGGAAGTCTATAAGGGTGTCTCTTTACAAATCAGATTCAGTAAACTGCACAGCTTCAGACAGCTCTAACTCCTTCAGCAGGCTTTGGGAAAGCTTGAGAAGATCAAATAACAATTGGCTGAGCTTGAGCTTAAAAAGTTGGTTAGGTGGAAGGAAAAACAAAACATATGATTATATTTTTTTATTCATAAAAACAATTGATCGATAATCAGTAAAAATTAACAATTGACAGATACAAATCAAATATGAACAGGCTTGTCAACAAAACTAACTGTAACATATGATTATACTGTAAAGAATATAAAATGTATTTTCATGAGTTGTGCCAAAAAGTAATAATAGGGAATGTTAATACCACCCAAATTGTTATGAGATGACAGATTTAGAAAAATATATAGTATGTTATTATAAATATTCATAAAGACATTGTATAACAGACTGGCAGAACACATTTATAAAAATAATAATTTAAGAAAGATATTCATTTTAACTATTGCAACTTTTAAAAACAAAGTAAAAATTGAATATTTCATCTAATCAGATCTTGCAACATTAAAAAATATTTAGCAAAATTATCACTATAATAATTCAATGTGCCTTGGTTAAAAGTCATTTGGAAATATTTATTAGATTAGAAATTATTTTTATATTGTGAAAGGTGGATGCATTACTGTAAACAGAATCACTGAGTGGGGGAACTGTTTTGTGGATATTTAAGCTATAGTAAGAAATCTATAGTTGATAAAATATGTGAGACTTTAAGTTGTGAGGCCTGGAAGTAAATATTAATATTGTCTGTGAAGGGTGTATATAGAAATATATCTTCATTAAATTTTGTGAACTGGAGTTATTAAAAAGATATCATCTGATGAATGAGGGACCCAGTATGTGTTGAATAAATGTGGGGATAGTGGGCAGCCTTGCCTAGTCTAATCTTTAATAGCTACATGGTTTTGAGGAGATACCACTGAGAAACAGCTTAGTAGATGGATTGATAAAATAAATGCACCCAGAAAGTTTATGTTCTTTAAAACAGAGAGCAAACATTCAGAATTAACTTTGCGGAAAAAGATTTGGCAGCACAGATAGCCAAAACAAATAGTGGATTATAAAAGCATTTTCTAAGATAAAAAGTGGCATTTAAAGTTATGGTCTGGGTACTAGTCTGCCTAAATTTAATGAAACCTGATTAGAAAGGTGAAAGAAGCAGTGGTAAAACTCTCTTAACCTGTTTGGTAAAATCCAAGTAAATATCCTTAGATAGATAGATAGATAGATAGATAGATAGATAGATAGATAGATAGATAGATAGATAGATAGATAAAAGAAAATGAACAAAAATTACAAGCATTTGATGGAGCTGTGCGGGCTTTGGAAAAAAAGAGACTATATTGACTAGGATATAAACCAGATATGTTATTGATTTGTATAAAACAGAAATCACAAAACAAGATTTGTGAGTGTTTCAATCTGAATTTAATGTGAAAAAAAAATTGCTGCAGAACCATCTGGACCTGACACTTTTTGTAACTTGAGCAGAGGGGATTACCTCAAGAATGTCCTTTTCACTCAGAGGGTCAATAATATTAATGTATTTTTTTACTGTTTGATTGCCCTTTTTTAAAGTTATGTAATTCTGGATCTACTTCCGAAGATTGAAAGATCAAAAGACTGAATCCCAAAACACTGAAAATTCAGAATACTGAATGATGGAGTTTGCCCCATCTCCACTGTTGTGCGATCTTGAATTTGGTATATATAGTTAGCAGGGGGTGTGGGCAGGATTGCCCCCTGCATTCAATATGTGTTCCGTATTTATAACTAAGCATCTCTATCTATATAAGGCACTTTCAAAAAACAGCATTAAGTGGAAACTACAACAAAAAATATACCACTAATAGTACATTATAGAATTTGCTTTTGTTTATTTTAGTAAATGAGTTACACTATAGACTACCTTGACAGCCATCAGTGTTAGCTGAAAGCCTGAACAGAAAAAAGAAGAGAAACTGCAGATAGAGCTGTTTCAAGACAGAGCCAGCACAAAAATAAATAAATAAATAAAACAATAAAGATAAACTTATTTTAACTTCAACTACATTTTACAGTCAGTAAGACTGCTGAAGTTATCTGGAATTTGTTTAGAAACATGCATAACATGGAAAACTAAGAAATGCACGTACATCAGATTATCTGGCACCAACAGACTTAATAATCAGATAAAACATTCAACATCTGTTTATAATGAAAGTACAGAATGCTTTGAAGATACAGTTAAAATAAATATTTTGTGCCTTGTGCATTAGTTCCTACACCCTTAAGGTCTGAAGTTTATAGCTCCTGTAGTAAGGAAGGCTTTCCACATAGCACACTTGATTAGTAAAGGCATCGCCTCGAGAGCAAAAGAGGTTAAAACTCGGCTGTACTTGGCACTAATCCAGCTCATAAATGAGTATAATTCCCCATTTGGCATGCACCGTACAAAGCACATGCAGCAATTGGTGAGACCTCAGAGGTTTCTAACAAAGAAGATCGAGGGACTCCAACACGTGCCTCACACAGACCGACTAAAGTCCCTGTCACTATACTCTGTATCATATAGACTTCTTAGGGAAGACTTATGCCTCGTGTACAGCACAATCTCAGACCCAAACCTAATGAACTTGCTGCATATCTGTAAATCAGACGGAACTAGGGCTACCCATTCTAGGGAACTAAATATGGCCTGTGACTTAAATAGGACATGCTGGAGGGACAGATTTATCTCCCAGCGACTGCCATGTATTTGGAATATGCTACGTCTTCATGTGAAACAGAGCACCTCTATGACACTGTTCAAGAGGAACCTGGGTGAGTGGCTGGGGCACCATAAATTCTTACCAAGGATAGTGTCCAAAACCTTCTTGGACATGGGCAGCCATTACTAAATGCAATGTTGGTTATTAACTGACAATTCTATGGTATGGCATTGGGACAAAATGGGTAGGCTTGAAATATCTCAAGGTCAATAGCCTAGTAATCTCTTATACCAGAACATAAGTAAAAAAGCTAAGAATTGCTTACTATCCCTGTTTAGAAAGTAGTGACAATAAAGAAAGAAATCAAACTTCTGATGCATCAAAGTATACTGAAAAATGCTGAGCTACTAAAACAGTTAAATGATACGAGTATCATGTATACGAGATATTTGAAGGTGTAAATTAGTTACAAAGAGCCTAAAATAAGCAGTACTCAATGAGCCTTGGGAATGCATAGCTACACTTTCGCTTCAGGCATGCAAGGGATTGGTTAGCACTATGTTACAGCATGTGGTGAAAAAAGTGTGTAGACAGATATTTTATATTAATACAATATAATACATCAGGCTATTTGGCAAATATGTGAGAGACAACATTGATATGGCTGAATCTCAAGCACTAGCTGCGATATGTGGGTTTCAATCAAAACCTAGTGGTACTATTTTCTACATTGTACTCTTTTGCAATGGCTACTGCCAATTCAAGCAGGGGGCAATCAGGCATAAACATAATGTAAAGTAGGTGAGATAAGTTGGGGATTTAAAATGGTTGAAAAACATATTTCTGCTTTCAAATATACGTTTGAAGCATCAGAAATGAGGTGCTAATGAGTACAAAGCAAATACTAAACCTTGAATGCAAATGGCCACAGCCAAACAACAAACCCTACCATAAAAATAAAAAGTGCATGTAGCACTATATTTAATGCATGGAAAAAGAAATATGCATATAATTATTTTTAACCCATCAAACAATAAATAAAGCTATGATATAACCTCAAAGAGAAAATAACTAACAGCACAAGAAACCCTGAAGAAAAAAGCAGCAAACGAATAAATATATATAAAATCATATCTGCATCCATAAAATCAGGTTTGAATTCAAACTTTTCAAACATTATTTTGAGATCATTTCTATTAAACTGGTATTTACAGTTATTCCCTGTGAAGCTGAATTTTGCTGAAAAAGCCATCTGGAAACTTACACTTTTCTAAATAAGAAAATAATAGTAAGGAGACAGCTTTTGTATTCTGAAGGCAGATCATGGCAGAAAGTTTGTCTGTAGCATTTCCATATGAAGTCAGATTTCTTCTTTCCAGAAATGAAGGTTTTAAGCACATCTTCATGATTTAAAAGTTTAGTGCAAATTATTCTCAGGATTAGTAGTAGGGCAGCCACGGTGGTGCAGCGGTTAGCGTTGCCGCCTCACAGCAAGAGGTTCTCCGGTTCGATCCTTGGCTGGGGTGCCTTCTATATGGAGTCTGCATGTCCTCCCTGTGGTCGCGTGGGTTTCCCTCCGGGTGCTCCGGTTTCCTCCCACATCCCAAAGACATGTAGTAGGTGGATTGGACACTCTAAATTGGCCCTAGGTGCGAGTGTGTGCATGTGTGTGCCTTCTGTGGAAGGTTGGATGCCAGGCTGGCAACTCGACACTGTAAAACTCCACTGCCAATCATGAGCGGACAGAAGATCCACTGTGGTGACCCCTAACTGGGAAAAGCCGAAAGAAGAAGAAGATTCTCGGGGTTAGTAGTAGACATTTGCCGGGCATGATGCACTTTTTTAATAAACACAGATTCTTTCATTTTCGATTCATTAGCTCATTGGGATAAAATGCCTCAAACAGTCTATAATAGACTAGGAGCATCATGTGTTTTCAGGTAAGCCATAAAGGAGAACATTTTGTGATTTAGCCTCAAGATCTGTTATGTTTTGCTTCAGCTGTAAAATTTCTTTTATCTGAAGTTGTAGAGTGGAAGGATGTGATGCTATTAAAACATGAGAGTCATATATTGTTTTTTCTGCTACGGCAGTTCATTTTACTATGGCCACACTGTTAATTTTCACTAAGCCCTCAAAAATTTTATTGAATAGCATGCTGGACTGAATACAAAGCTTCCTGTAACTTGCTTAAAAAAGAATATGACTACTTTTTTTCACTTCTGGATAATTTCCTTTCTTCTTTTTCCAGAATTCTGATAATTTTGATTTAGTTTCTTTCCCTGGAGTAGTAATTTGAGATAGCTTAGTGTTTGTTGCTTGAATATCCGTATTTTAGCCTTTTTAGTCCTTTATAATGCTGCAAGCTCCAGGTCTCATTTAAAAATATTACATAGTTTGCATCCATTGACAGCAAGATCACATATCATAATACCAGTCCAAACACTACCTGCTCTTTAAAACTAAGCAGACTTGTTGACATATTAATAATATTGGTAGATGGTTCCATAACCAGCATGCTTTAACAATAGGTAAGAAACAGTAGCAGGAGATTGTTGGTAGGACACCTCTTCAATAATTAGTACTAATGAGCAAATCCAAATGAAGAAATTTAGAAAAGTCAACCTAAAAATGATTTCCTGCTGAAAAAAAAGCACATCCATCTCAAAGTGTGCAATAAACACATGGTTTAATGAATGTTTACTCAATAAACACTGCTAGAAAACATTTTCCAGAGAAGACAAAACTGATTTTTTACATTCTGGTAGAATGTTACAGTCAGCCAGCTTCCAAGGCTTGAGGCCACCTTTGAGCTGAGCTGACTAAAATATAGGTTTGGGAGTTAAGCCCTTCAGAACTTTCATGCCAAATGAGAGAGGTAGGCTAAGCCCTAAGAAGACATTGTTAGAGGGGAAAAAAAAAACATGTCCACACCCTGGCATACAAAAGCACACAGAAAAAACAAGAGGAAAGAGGGAGGAAGCAGTTACTGCAGTCAGTGATTATTTGGACATCTACTGTTATGGTAAGTTTACTTACACGACTGCACTATGCCCTTCATATTAATCACTGCTGTAGTAGACTAAACTACATGGGTGGATTACCATAGCTTACAATAACTAGGTGGTGGAAGTGAGGGATCCAGGAACCCCTAGAGAATGGTCTTAGCAAAGCCTGTCCCAGTGCTGGAGAAGGAATGTAGTTTATAGTGCTTTCTAAAATTATGAACAGAGAGGACCAAATTGCTGCTTATAGAATACTTCTAGACTCTAACCCTTTCCAAAAAGTCATAGATGAAAGCAAAGCTCTGGTAGAATGGACCTTGGCTCTGCCTGGAATAGTTTTGTTGTGGGGGCAATAACAATAGGTAGTAGTTGGCGACCTTGAAAATAGTCTGCTTTTATACAGGTTATCCATTCTTCTTACCCTCCCAAGAAATGAGTAACTGATCAGAAGTTCTGAAGTTTTCTGTGGACATTCAAGGTATAAAGTGTCCTTTCTCCCTCATTTTTGGGTTCAGCAAAGAAAATAGGGAGGTTAATAAATTGGCTTAATGTAATTTTGGATATAAAAGAAGTATTAGTTCTCAAAGAAACCCTGTTTCTGAGGAAAAATCAATAAGGCTGACCCACCGGATAAGCTTGCAACTTGTATACCATTCTTGCAGAGGCCAGAGTAATCAGCAAAACTATTTTCCATGTAAGAACCTCAAGCCAGCTAGAAGAGTTGGTTAACTTCTCTAACATTAAATTTGAGATCCCAAGGAGGAGCCATTGGTTTTCCAGGAAGCTTCTTATGCAGCACCCCTTTCAAAATATTTTACATGAGATTTCATTGAAAGAGGGGACTCCATGGGCAGAAATGCTAAAATGGATGACAAATGAGACTTGATACAGGAGCAAGACAGGACCATAGGATAGTAACTCACACAAATATTGTAAAATCAGGGACACACTAGCCTTGAATGGGTGGTGGTTGTTTTGTTGGCACCAACTAGAAAACATTTTCCAGTTGCTTATATGATTGTCTAATAGCAGGTTTTCTTGCCTCTGGTAGTACATGCTGCATATTCTCAGAAAATAGCTGCCTAAAAGGTATTCAGACCATATCATCTTGGCAGTCAATTATAGTTGTTTGGGGCTGTAACAAACAACCCTGATCTTGTGTGAGTAAATCCATTCTGTGAGGAAGCTTGTGGTAATTGCCTCTGGTCAATTTTAAAAGGAGAGAGAGAAATATTGCTGCACGAGCCAGAAGGGAGTCAACACAATGATCTTTTGGGATTCCTTCTGAATCATCAGAAGCAAGCTGGAAGTCAATGGAAACTAGGAAAATGTACAGAAGCATTCACACCTAATGAAAGGAAACGGCATCTGCCTTTCAGGCCTTCTTGCATGCAGTCCTGGAACAGAATTTTACCAACTGATTGCTTAGATAAGAGGCAGAAAGGTCTACCTGTGGAATTCCCTACAGACGGATCAAATCTTGGAAGACCACCTGATTCAGTTTCCATTCATGAAGGTCTGCCTTCTTTCTGCTCACCTTGTCTGCCACACAGTTTTGCTTTGACGGAATGTAAGATGTCTGTAGAGTGAGACTGTGCTATAAGGCTACATCCCATGCTAATAAGGCTAGTTTGCATAGGGGGCAAGATCTGGTTCCCCCTTGCTTATGTACAACATCACCGTGGCATTATCTGTGACTAATTGAAGAGGCCCTGGTGACCACAGATGATTCACAGAGTGGACAGCTTTTACAAAAGATAGCATCTCTGTTTATGTGCTTGGGTCTGTCTTTTGTGTCCCAAAGACCTTGCAGTTTTATTCCCATAAATACTGCTCTCCAAGCAAAGTCTTAGGCATCTATTGTGACAGACTGGATTCGGAGCAAGAGGATAGAATAGAAAACCTGCATTCTGAGAAATGTGATGTCTCCAAGTTATTTCCCTTTCCACAAATTCTGGAACTAGGATTTTAAGAGGCAATTGTTGTTTATGCTGGTACCAAAGAGATTTTAGATACTGTCTTGAGAAAGGTATCATGAGACTCACAGAAGCTACAAGACCCAAAGTCATAAAGTATTCCCTCCCAGTGAAAGAAGCTCGAGTGGAAAACTGCTGGAATATATACAGATCATTTTTTCTGTGTAAGAAACACTTTGTGCTGAGGTATCTAGCGGGCACCCCACAAACACAATCTTTTGTGATGGAGTCAATAAAGACTTTTGAATGGTCTCTTGCAATCCTAGCTTGTGTAGGAGATCACTTACCAATGTGAGATTCCAGATTCTGCAAAGATAGCAGGTTGTCTAAACATGGAAAAATGAAGCTACCCTGCAGACTGCAACACAGTGAAACACCTGAAATCTGAATGAATAGGAATGTGATAATATGCATCTTTTAAATCAAAAGTTACTAGAAAACTCAAAAGAGGAAGATGTTTTGAAGTAAAAGAATTTTGAAATTGGACACTGCCACAAATTGATTGAGGAATGAATGCTCCAGAACTGGTCGCCAGGATTTTTTTTTTCTTTGGCACAAAAAACATTCTTGAGTAAAAATCCTTTCCCCAACTGGGAAGGAGGAACTGCTATTACCTACTGCTATTACTATTACCCCTGATATAGCATATGATGTAGGACAGGAGGAAAAAGAATGGTTTGGTCTAGCAGATGAGGAGGAATCCCCTGAAAATGAGGAATTTCCACCCACTGCCATATGTATCCTAGATGTATCAGTTTAAATCCGAGACAGTTTTCACAAGCTTCAAGGAACACTTGTTCATATTTTTTTTTGGAAAGTAAGCATAAGCTGGTTCAAATTTCCACGAAAGAAATTTCAATTTTAATTAACTGGAGGAATAATTTCTCCAGTGAAGCTGAGGGATCAATGGTTCTCTGAAGATGTGAAGAACTGAAGACACCAGAGGAAAATGGGAAATGTGATACACATAGAAAGATTGACATACAGAGACATATAAATATAAATATAGAGATATACACATGATGCCTGTGTCAATATCTTCAATGACACAAAAGATATGTGTGACTGCCCTGCACTGGCCAGGTAACCAAGAAGCCTCAATCCTCACCACTGGCAACAGTGAGGGACGTACACAATGGAAGGATTGCAAATACATACACAGTAAAGTGCAATCTCCTTTAAGAGCACAAAGAGATCACAGTCAGTCTGGGGCTGGTTTCTCCCTCTTTCTCCAGATCCCCAATAAGACTCCCCACAGGCACAGCTACAGGGTAGAAATCACAGTTGAGTGGTCAAGCAAAAAACTCCAGCACCCTCTCTGTTCAACCTGTGCTTCATGTCCCTGCCCAAATAGCTGACAAACACATACACACACTTTGAGATTTGATTTATACACACACACACACACACACACACACACACACACACACACACACACACACACACACACACACACACACCTGGGAAAGGCTGGCACAGTTTTACTAGCTATGCCCCCTTCTGCCCACACTTTAAGGTAGTTATCACTGAGCCAACCACTCTTTTTCGGTTACTCTAATGCCCTTACAAAGGGTTTCCAATCTTACTGTGAAATGTTACTATTATCCAAATGGTAGTTTTGACCAAGGCTTGCAAGGCTATTTAGGAGTGGCCTGTACAATGTCACCACATGCATATGCAAGTATGCTACGAGCTTAAACATGTCTCACAAATATCAGCTACAAAGACAGGTTTAAAGATATTTAATAATAAATAATAAAAGAACAAGACAATACTCAGAAAACAAATACAGTTACTTCAGAGTTCAAAATCACATAAAATATTTTAAAACAAAATTGCACTACAGTCTCAAATAAATACAGAAAACAACTAAAGTAATCTTTACTATATTCTTATCTATACCTAAAAGAGATACTATGCTCCAAGACTTACTTACAAGCAAGTGCAGATGTGATGATGAGTGGATGTTTCCAAGTCAAAGACAAGATACAAAATGCCTAGTCTCTCTCTGAGAGAGTCCTTAAACTAATATCACATTTTACTGCTGGGTTAGCTTGGGTGAGATCACTCTGCCACCTGACTTCAGTTCCCAGGCTAAACAGAAACTCAACAGAATTTTAACATCTCTATGTGAGAAATACATATCTCTCGGATGTTTGCTCAGAACTGTGTAGCTGCTAGGAAAATCATAAAGCAATAAAACACTTTACATTTTAAACCATGTAATTACTTTTCTTTCAAGACAATAAAAAAACTTCTAGCTCTAGACATTGCATCTGCTTGCTGCATTGAAACTAACTTTTATAGCACATCTTAAAGCATTTAATTTCAACTTATTTTCTTGAAGCTCAGTACATAACATACAGTTCTGTATAAATCATATCAATATTCACAAACGACACAGAATTATTAACAAAATTCCAGATAGCTGGGCTGGCAGTGTCACATTTCCCCCCACCCCAAAAACTCAAGTTAGTTTTTCAAGCGACATTGCTTGAGAGGGTTGACCCTATCTGGGAATACCTTACCCCATTCTCTGTCTTGACAGCCCACCTGCATTGGCATTGCTAACCCCACTGTGGTGCCGCACTGTCATATCATATGCTTGCAACCCTAGGCTCCACCTTAGTAACTTGGCATTTTGCTGGCTGACTCAATGTAGCCATGTAAGGGACTGTGGTCTGTAACTACAGTGAATTTCGTTCCATATAGATAAGGCTGAAGTTTCTGCAGTGCCCACACTATGACTAGGCATTCCTTTTCTGCAGCTACATAGCATTCCTCCCAGGGTTGAAGCCTATGACTGAGATATACCACCAGGTGCTCTTCTCCCTCTGAGGGAACCTGGCTAGGTACAGCCCCCACCCCATGGTTTGAAGCATCCTCCTGCACAACAAATCCTTTGCTGTCATGTGGACTGGCTAACACAGGGGGTCCTCCCAAAGCTGCTTTAAGCTTCTGGAATGCCTCCTCGCATGCTGGGGTCCACACTAAGTTATCTGGCTTGTTTTTGCTTACCACGTCTGTGAGGGGAGCAGCTATTGTACTATAATTGAGGACAAACTTTCTGTAGTACCCTGCTGTCCCCAAGAATGTCCTCACCTGTTTTTTCTTAACAGGGCAGGTCATACCTGAATGGCTTCCACTTTGGCAGGTTCTGGCCTGACCTTACCACTCCCCACTCTATGTCCCAGGTAGGAGACCTCTGCCACACCCACCTGACATTTTCTGGGCTTAATGGGCAACCCTGCCCTCTGTAGTCTCCCTAGCACCTCCCTGACATGCTGATGGTGCTCTTGCCAGGAATGGCTGTAGATGGCAATATCATCTAGGTATGCAAGGGCAAAATTTCCTGCTCCTGTAAGGATATGATCTACTAGCTTCTGGAAAGTCGCTGGGGCGTTTTACATCCCAATGGGCATCTTCATAAACTCAAACAAGCCAAAAGGAGTCACAAAGGCTGACCTCTCTCTAGCACTGGGAGTCAAGGGCACCTTCCAGTAACCCTTGGTAAGATCAATAGTGGTAAGATACTTAGCCCCACCCAACTGCTCTAGGGCTTCATCTGTCCTAGGCATGGGGTAAGCATCTGACTCTGTGTGACTAATTTCCTGTAGTCCACACAGAACCTGGTGCTGCCATCTTTCTTTGGTACCAGCACCACTGGGGAGGCTTAGAGACTGCTGGACTCCTGAATTACCCCTAGTTACAACATTTCCTGTATCTCCTCCCTCAGAGTCTGTTTGGCTCTCTCTCAGACTGTAAGAAGCCTGCTTAATAGGCCTTTGGGGTCCTGTATTCACATGGTGCTGCACCAGGTGGGTGCACGCTGGTTTCCCAGTGAACATGTCCCCAAACTCCTTTAACACTGCTCGGATTTCTTGAACCTGGGTAGGGGATAGCTGCTGGGACATTGCTACCCCTTCCAATGAGGTATCAGTTCAAGCCTCACTGAGGAGATCAGTCACCAGTTCCCCCTCAGACTCCTCCTGCCATCAACTGCAAATACTCAGCACAAGGGTCTCCCTATCATGGTAAAGTTTCATCATGTTAACATGGTACAATTTGTGCCCCTGCTTCCTGCTTAGCAGTTCTACCACATACTTAACATCACTGACCTTCTTTATCACCTTGTAGGGTCCTTCCCAAGCTGCCTGCAGCTTGTTGTGTCTGACCAAGAATAAGAACCATTACCTGCTGCCCTACAGCATACTCTCTAGCTCGAGCATTCCTGCCATACCAGCCCTATTTCTGCTGTTGGGCTTCTGCCAGGTTCTCCTGAGCCAAGCCCATGAGTTCCCCGGAGCCTTGTCCTGAGGTTTAGGACATATGCTACAACAGACTTCTTGTGGAATTCACACTCACTCTCCCACTCATCACAAATCAAATCTAGAGGTCCCCTCATCCTATGCCCATACAGCAACTCAAAGGGAGAAAAACTTGTGTATTCCTGGGGCACCTCTCTGTAAACAAACAACAGATGGGGTAAATATTTGTCCCATTCCCTTTTAAACTGGTCTGCAAATGCCTGTACCATTGTCTTGAGTGTAGAGTTTAACCTTTCAACAAGACCATTAGTCTGGGGATGGTAGGGGTGGTCTTTAGGTGCTTCACCGCACAGTGCTTCCACAGATAAGCCAGCAGGTCTGACATGAAATTGGCACCTCTGTCAGTCAGTATTTCTTTTGGGAAACCTACCCTGTTTAAAATATCTAACAAAGCATTTGCCACCTTTTATGCCTCAATGGAGGACAGAGCCATCACTTCAGGGTATCTGGTAGCATAATCTACTATCACTAGGATATACTTTTTCCTTGTGAAACTTGGGATACTCAGAGGCCCCACAATATCCATGGCTACCCTCTGAAATGGGTCCTCAATCACAGGCAATGGCATCAAAGGTGCATTCACCTTGTCTCCTGCCTTGCCTACCTTTTGGCACTGCTCATAGTTCTTGCAGTACCCCACTACATCTCTAGAAATTTCAGGCCAATAAAGGTTCTGCATAATTCATCTCTTTATACGTTTTATGCCCATATGACCTGCAAAGGGAATATCATGGGCTATGGCTAGAAGTGCCAGATGGTAGGCTCTGGGCACTACCAACTGCTGTATTCTCTCACCCTCTAGCCTTCCCTCAGGGGTCCACAGGAGTGGCCTTAGGTCAGCTGGTGCCCTAGGCAAAAGGGCTCCATGGCACCCCCCCCCCACCACACCACCAGCTGCCCCCATCCTGGTCTGCTTACACCAACCAAATACTGGAAAAGCACCCCTGCTAGAGTGGTGCCCTAGGCAGCCACCTAGTTGGCCTATGCCTAAGGCCGGCTATGGGGGTCCACTCTCTATACAGTAACCCTTTGTCCCAGTATACATATTTCCCTTTCCCTTGAGAATCAGGTACCTCCCTGGCACCCTCCCTCAGGTCTTATAATGTAGGGTCTAAGAGCTGAGCCTGTCTCAACTTTCTCTTGATACCCCTTTTCAGCATGCCTTCCACAGGCAGTCTGGCATCCTCTGACAGCAGTGCCTCACTGTCAGCCTGGGTACTACTACTCACCTCTGCCCTTGCAGTCACTCTGTCCAAGGGAACATCAATACCCACAAGCAGCTGTGACTCACCTTCAATCTCACTGCTACCGGGTAGCTCCCTCCCTGAAGTAACCACCTCACCAGTCCTGGCTGCAAGTGTGCAATCTGTCTGGGTCTTCCCCAGGCCACCAGACTAACATGCTTGTCTCCAAGCCTGACTGCATGTAACTGCATGCACACACAGTACTGCATTATCAAATTCCTTCCTTATCAGGACATCTGCAGGGATATCCTCAAATACACCTACTTGCTGGCTTCCTTTTTCACACTCCCAGTCAAGGTGAACCCTAGCCAAAGGTATTTGGAATGGAGTCCCTCCTAAAGCTCTGACTGGATTGGACTGCCCAAGCAAGTAGTGCTCCTCTTTAACCATTGCAGGCTTCACAATGGTTATGTCAGAGGCTGTGTCTCTCTTAGCAACTAAAATAAGATATAACCTCTTGTAGTAGTTTGGTACCCTTGTTGTCTCAAGACAACCTATTGTTGGCATTTTGTCATTTCACTTACTGGCTCTCCCACCTTTTGCTCCCCACCTTGCCTTTGTGCACATCTATATGCTACATGCCCGCACTGGTTGCATTTAAAATATTTAACCCTTGGTCCTGGATGTGTACCTGGACTAGTGGCTTCCCCTACTACTGACGGACTCTGTTGGGGCAGTCTGGGCTGTCCACCATGGGTTCTCTTAGACCCATAAGCATAACCGGGTGTCCTTTTCCTGTGCAGTGATGCCCTGCTTGCTAGGTATAGGTCTCCCTTCTTCCCCAATTCATCTTCAGTACTGCATTGTCTATCAGCTAGCCAGATTCTCATATCCTCAGGCAAAGTGCTAAGGGCTTGTTCCCTCACCTAGAGGTCTGCCAGCCCTTCAAAAGTGGTGACCTGACATCCACTCACCCACCTATGAAAATAAGTGTTAGTTCAGCAATATATTCACATACACTTTCATCTGTCTTGCGTCTATGCTCACAAAACTTTTTTCTATAAGCTTGAAGTGTTAACTTAAAGCATTCTAAAAAACACATTTTGACTGTATTATAATTTTAAAATAATCAGTATCAGACAGTTTAGAAATTGCAGTTACAGCTTTACCATGAAGTAAGGGGGTCAGGAACTGTACTCAGTGCCCTTGGTCAACATTAGACTGTTTACATACCATCTGGGGTTCAGTTACTCCCTTCCCCATTACCTCCATGACTCTGGCGAACAGTCAGCATCTCTTTTTCATGTTGCCTCTGCCTATCATTCTCCTCAGCTTCTAGGCATCACAGTTTCTCATTTTCCTCTGTCTCTAGACATCTCAGTCTCTCTGCTGCTTCTATTTCCAAATGCTTGGCTTCCAGCTCAAGTCTCTAACTCCAGATGGATTTTTAGGTCTTCTGTGGAAAGGTTGAGCTGTCCATTTTCTGAGAGTTGTACATCTCCAAGGCCAGTCTGATTGTCCTCCTGGTTGCTATCCTGTGATGCAGCTGTGGCTAAAGCTGCAATCATTCCTGCTTTAGTCTGGTTAGCATGTACCAGTCCTTTAGCCTGGCACATCTCAGCCTTCTGGCTCCTTGTCAGCTTGCCATACTCCTCTACGGACATGCTTGCCTGCTCTCCCTGACTAAGCTACAAACAATAAATGAATAAAACAATTGTGATATGAACTCTGAATGTTCACTGTGTGGCCGACTGAGAGTACAAACACCTTCAGTGACCACTGTACACAGGCTACAAGAATTCAATATCCCCCACACTACAAGCCAATTAATATGTGATGTGGATATTTCACCACTGTCAACCAATTAATATGTGATGTGGATATTTCACCACTGTCAACCAATTAATATGTAATGTGGATATCCCACCACTGCTAACCAATTAATATGTGACACCCCTGCACTGGCCCAGTAATCAAGGAGCCTCAATCCTCAGCAATGGCAACAGTGAGGGATGTACACAATGGCAGGATTACAAGTACACACACAGTAAAGTGCAATTTCTCTTAAGAGCACACAGTCAGTCTGGGGCTGGTGGTGAGTGGTCATGCAAAAACCTCCAGCACCCTCTCTGCCCAATCAGTGCTTCATGTCCCTGCATGAGTAGCTGACACACACACACACTTTGAGATCTGATTTACACACACACACACACACACACACACACACACACACACACACACACACACACACACACACACACACAGACACACACACACCTGTGAAAGGCTGGCACAGGTTAACTAGCTATGCCTCCTTCTGCCCAGACTATATGGTAGTTATCACTGCCTCCAACCAGTCTTTATCAGCTACTCTAAGGCCCTTACAAAGGGTATCCAATCCTACTGTGTAATGTTACTATTATCCAAATGGTAGTTTTGACCAAGACTTGCAAGGCTATTTAGGAGTGGCCTGTACAGTGTCACCAAATACATATGCAAGTACTCTAGGAGCTTAAATATGTCTCACAAATATCAGCCACCAAGATAGGTTTAAATATATTTAATAATAATAAAAGAATAAGACAATACTTAGAAAACAAACACAGTTACTTCACAGTTCAAAATCACAGGAATATTTTAAAACAACATTGTAGGACAGTCTCAAATAAATACATAAAACATCTAAACTAATCTTTACTATATTCCTATCTATATCTAAAAGAGATACTATGCTCTAAAACTTACTTACAAGCAAGTGCAGATGTGATGATGAGTGGATGTTTCCAGGTCAAAGACAAAATACAAAATGCCCAATCTCTCTCTGAGAGAGTTATTAAATTAATATCACATTTTACTGCTGGGTAAGCTTGGGTGACATCACTCTGACATATGACTTCAGTTCCCAGGCTAAACAGAAACTTAACAGAATTTTTAACATTTCTGTGTAAGAAATGCATATTTCTCAGATGTTTGCTCAGAACTGTGCAGCTGCTAGGAAGTCATAAAGCAATAAAACACTTTAAATTTTTAACCTAGCAATTACTTTTCTTTCAAGACAACAGAAAACCTTCTAGCTCTAAACATTGTGTCTGCTTGTGGCATTGAAACTAACTTTTACAGCACATCGTAAAGGACTTAATTTCAACTTATTTTCTTGAAGCTCAGTACATAACATACAGTTCTGTATAAATCATGTCAATATTCACAAATAACATGGAATTATTTGCAAAATTCCAAATAGCTGGGCTGGCAGTGCCACAACATGTATGGGCTATCACAAGAAAGATAACTATGAATGAAAAACATTTGGCCAGAAAATGAGACATAAAAGGTAGTTGAAAGCAAATACTATCTGCTTCTTCTGTAGAGTGTACAAAATTGCCATTTGAACTGAAAACAGACAACAGTTTGAGTATGTATGGATTGCTTTATTCAGAAATGCTGCAATGTTATAAACCAATGATAATAGTCCTCTTTTGAAATTAATAAATAATAGGCCCATTACTGCCATAATACTGTCAGTCTCTACCATGTATTTACTATGGGAAGATGCTGTGGTAATGTGCAGTCAAACAACTGCCACAACTAACTGCATGTTCAGCTAAAGGACTATGACAGCTAACTAATGCAACATTCTAGGAACAGTATTTATTTATTGACTGCATATGTAAACAATACATCACACATTTCTTTGCACGCTTTGGAGGTAAATGTATAGTCCTTAAAAAGCAGTTCAGAAAACATTATTGAAGTATTTTCACTGTACATTTCCAACAGCTGCACAAAATCTTTTAACAAATGAACAACACAGCAAGGAATTTAGGCTGTCACCTGGTCCTGAAACCATAGCTTTTGTTTAACTTTCTTCCAAATAAACGTAATGGAATTGTTTTTATACACTTTTCAGTGCACAGTGAATGCTGTATGTTTAAATTATCACAAATTTGCAGCAATATACAATATTTAAAACAGATCACCACTTAAGAAGTAAAGATTAAAGACAATACTTGGGGAAGGAAATTCATGACACTTAACAGTAACGTGTTTACAATTATATTAAACACTGACAATGCATAATTAAATGTACACAACAACAGATATATTTTACAATACTACAACATAACTTTACTATCTGATAAGCTTAATAAGCACATCAATTAGTTAACTGATACAATGGGGATTCAGCTCTTATTTATGTTTGGACTGTCTTACTTAAAAGCATAAAATGGTGACAAGAAGAGAGAAAATAAGCAAAAAAAAAGAGATTAATTTCATAGACCACCAAAGATCACTAACATTCATTGTGCCAATTATATTAATGTTGTCTGTGATGTTACTAAATAATCAGGTTTGGGACACAGGGTTGTATGTAAAATCTACAAAAAAATTATTCTTGCATATAAATCTTCTTCTGGCTCAATACATACACTAAGTGAAAGAATAACTGATATGGAAACTGACCATTTTCTGTTTACACTTTCACCACACAAATTATGGTGAAAGAAATGGCAGACTGATAAATAGTAGAATCCGCTTATGCTGCTAATTAAGTTATACCAGGAAGATGAGTACACACAACTCCTATACTCATAAAAGCATCCATAGCAAGTTCCATACCATTAGATGCCATGACCATCCAAGCAGAAGGAAGTTTCTTAAGAAATTATTTTTTTTATTGTTCACAGTATCACATTTTCAGCTGATAAGTACAAGTGTCTCTCACAATGAACTGATTGCCCAGTGCTAACTGAAGTTTATATAACACCACAGATAAGCCACCTATTCAAAGCAGGTACAAAAATGAACAAATTTACTCTGCAGCTAAAGTACCTTATTTTCTTAGGCCAAACCAATACCTAACTAGAAGCAAATCAACCAAAGAGCATGCAAACATGTCCTGTCTTCTACAATATCCTTAATATAAAATATGTATCTTCAGTATACACTTAACATATCTTGAGGATAATAAAAAGGATGGTGGCTGAACAAATACAGAACAAAATTTTCTTCTGAAAATTACATTTCTAATTTTAAATTTCGACACATACAAATAATAGAGAACTGGACTAATTTTACTGCATAGCTATTGAATCTTCTTACTATTAAGTACTGCAAAAAGTACACAGAAAGTACATGCTATGAGTTGTTAAACTGCTTTCTGTACTCTATGGTTTGATTCCTGTGGTATGTATTGTGCAACTCTGAGCAAGTCATTTAATCAGACTGTGCTCTGCATAGCCCTTGAAAAGGGACACTTTGGTCTAGTGGGCTTACTTGGTTAACAAATAAATAAAACAGAAATAAAAATGTTGTTGTTTGATGCATAGATTGGATTCCAGTGGCCCTAGCCAGTTAAAACAATAGAAAATGTTGCTGATTGGTACACGTAGTGGCTTACATAAACTAATTGTCAAATTTAATTTAAAAAAAAATGATTGCTTCAGCATTAAACTCCCAAATTGCCACACAGGTACAAAGGCTATGGACTGGCACAGCCCTGTGTTCAGTTCTAAGGTCGACCACAACCTCAAACATAGGAAAGGAGCAGGTTTTATGTTTTACATCACTTGACTGCCAAGAATATTAATGGAAGGCTATACCATCAGTGTATCTATGTAATAAACTGGAATGGAAAGGGTTGCTGCAAAGTAAATGCCTTTGGTGTGGGCTCTCTGTTCTGGTGGGAAAGGTACATAATTACATACCATCTGCTAGGCACATACTCACTCTGCATTACAAATGTTTTTAACAGAAGACTAATTATGTGGCAACTGTGATAGTGATGGCAGCACAAAAAAAAAAAAACAGAAGATACTTCTATTTGTGTTTGTGATTTGTAATGGGTATAAATCTATGGGAGAAATGGGTATACGCAGTGGGGTGCCCTTTACAAGCAAAGCTGCTTCATTTCAGTTTCTAAGTCATGATACCCTGAAGCATGAGTTTGTCAAATATGTTGGATTTGCTATTCAGATGTCCTAATCAGAGAAAATATCAACAATATGCATCACTTCTTATGTTACTTTTCAGAGAAAATGTCAAATCTGTTTAAGTTCTAAAACATATTTATTTTTTAGATAGTCTAACTGCAGCTGGTTTCAACTGATGAGAAATAAAAGTCATTCAGATTTGTGGTCAGGTCTCTACTTGTCTCTGAGAAAGGAAACAACAACACAGTAATGAATACTTTATCATAAGAGTTGATCTTAACATCCTCTACAGTGGAAGTGAGTTGGGATATCTGTTGCTGAGGTCACTTCTCTCAGTATTCAGTATCTCCCATGGTTGGGTGGTATCTGCTTCTTACCAAATCTAGGAGGCTTTACCCTGCTCCAAACTTTTCATCTCTGGTCCCCACTTAAAGTGAATATGCATATCTACATGACATAAAAATGACAGAAATTCGTAATGTTAAAAAACAGGTCAATCTTATTGGGACATCCATCCAAAAGGGAGGTAGAGTGGATTTCCAGACAATACCTTATATTTCATTGACAGTAGAGTGGATGAGGTTTAAAATATTCAAGCTCAACTTCCTAATGCTTAACTTCTTGATCACGGTTTCACCATAGCAGCTATCATTTCCATTTGCATAGTGGCAGGGGTTCCACTTGTGTGGACTTTTCTCTGCAGTTCTACAGCTGTATATATAGGTAAAAAGTATGAGGAAGCTGAATCCCTTCACAGGGGATGCAGGAATACCTGCCTCCTGGAAGAAAACTTATTCTCTGAAGTGAAGCTTTAGCTGGTATGTTTCATCAGTTTAAAGCTACAAGGAGTTTACATTTTATGACACAGAAGGGAAGCCTATTCAAGTTCAGGAGGATTGCAAAAGGTAAGCCCCTAATGCAGAGAGTCACCATAATTTTAACTGATATCAACAGTGCTCACGGGTCATATAAAATTTTATTATGACAGATCCTCTACAATAGATAACAGCTGAGAAGAATACCAAGTTTGTCATCTCAACTTCCAGGGTGGTATGAGCCAGACAGGCTAGAAGAAGGGGGTTCAGAAGGCAAAGCACTGAAGGACAAAAGTGTTAAAGAAGGCCTGACTCATACATTCAGGATACAAGCAGACAAAAATCTCCCTAATCACAAATCACAAAGCTGGAACCTGAAATATCAGGGTGATGTAAATGCTGGGACCATACAAATTACAGGTACCAATGGATTATTTGTCATGTGGAGTCTTGCAAAAGGTATCATGAAAATAACAGATGTCATGAGACACAGAATCCTGAGGAATTCCATTGATGAGACAGTAGTCAAAGTAGAAAAGCTCAGGAACAGATCAAAGATACAGATCTGTTTTTTTTTTCCTGTGGAGGAAAAGCTTGTTGAATAGAGGTATCGTAGAGACACCCTAAAAAAATAAGCATGCTTGAATTAGCCAGACAAAACATCTATATATTCTCTCCTAGACTGACATTCTGTGTAGGAGATTCCTTACTCAAATGAGAGATTCTTGACACTTTGTAGAATACTCTGCAAAGAAAGGCAAGACATCTAAATAAGTAAAAGTGTGAACAGCTTGTAGTGTGCAGCAGGCTATCACAGGAGCCAAACACTTTGTATATACCCTTGTAGCAGTGGATAGGCCAAAGGGAAATGCAGTGTTATCAGCTGATAATGTTTTTCAGAATCTGAAAACCTTTAGAAACTTGTAACATGTTGATCTAAGAATACAATGAAATATGATGATGTACATGTTCTAAAAACTAAGATCACTAGAGAACTCAAAAGAAAATTAAGGAATGACAACTAGAACTTGCTTAAGAAGCACTTTTGAATAAAATCCTTATCCTAAAATGCTGATCTGGTGACAAAGAGGGATAAAGTCCTGACTACAGCCCAGCCAACCCTGCCTTGATTAGCTGCTCTGTTGAATGACGAAGCAGCAGAGAAGGTATGCGCATGCCCATCCTGGGTGGGACAGTGATCAGTGATACACTTCCAAAGGGAAGGTGTGGTCCAAATAGGGAAGTTGCACTTGGGCACAATTGAACTTGGGGGAAGGAAGTTGATAGGGCATAAACAAACCACCCCAAGGAAGGAAGAACAGAAGAGCAGAGCCCCCACTGGGATCCATGATTGACCTTAGCAATACCAGAGTAGGTCCAGGGGGAGGTAAAAGAATGGCTGGTAGACCAGGTGCTGACATGGGCCACTGAGGGCCAGGCTGGTACACATGAGGTTTGAAGGTACCAAAATAAAACATCACATCTTCTAAAAAGAGGAGGAAGGAGAGCCTCTAACAACCCCTGGGAGATTATATGCTCCAGGACAGAAGGGAAAAGAAGTGCTAAGTCTGGCAAGTGAGGGGGAATCTCTCAAAAGGAAAGGAGAGTCTCCTACTGTGAAAAACAACCTTGATGGATTTAGGGTTTGCCAGGGCAAGGGGGGGTTCCTGTAAATTGTCATACAGATTTATTAGCTTGTTCTTAGTTCTGGAGGGTTCCATTACTTATTGGAAACTTCCTGCTACAGCTTTTTAACCTTTTACTCACCAGCAGCTTGCTGGTACTGTTTATTTTGCCTTAAAAGAAGGTTGAAGGGGAAACAGTAAATCCCTTGGCCAACTTAGAGAAGTAAGGTAGAAAAACTGACAGATCTCATTAATCATCCTAACTTTCTCATCACAGTTCATTAAGAACCTCTGCAGCAGATGACAAAAGACTAACTATTTAAGAGAGAATTCAAAACTTCATTTTAAATGACTTCTGCAAAGTTTTGAGAATGCAACCAGCTAAACCTCCTCATAACAGTTTCAGTGACAACAGCCTACAAAGTGGTATCACCAAAATCCTAAGCATATTTCAAACAGTGGGAAACCACATGTGACACAGAAGTAACCAAGTTACACAAAGTAGATGTCTCCTCAGAAGTGGAAAAAGATGCCGAAAACATTCCTCGAATTCTGACATATATTAGCTGGACAGAAAAAAAATATAAAAACGTGTTGCAGAAGAATACACTTTTCACCCCCAAATCTATCAAAAGCTTTCTTATCCTATCCAGAAGGAGAGGGATTTGTATTAAATGAAAGTTATGTACTCGCCATAATTATAGATCCATTTTGGTTTCTTTTCGTCTAGTTCAACCTCTGTGTTATCATGGTAAGGGGAAGGTATCGACCACACAGAACATTCCTGTCAAAAAACACTAACGAGCCAACTACATATAAAAATATAATTATAGTAAAAATAAACTGTATATAAAATAAAATAAGTTTAAGTCAATGGAGCTAATGGTAATTATATATCTTTAAATTTTAGTAGGAAATAAAGGGGAAGTTAAAGATGAAAGAAAATGTGCTGAAAAACGCATAGAGAAGAAAATAAACACTTAACTGTAACACTAATATCACAGCCCAAGAAAACTTGACCTTCTTGATCAGGCAACAAACAAGATATGAAGTATTTTGGAGGAAGAGAGATGGTAGGGAAGGATTCATATTCCTGGATCTACATCTTCTAAAGGTGTTGAGGTTGGATCGGGTAGGACTGGATAACTGGATAACAGCTGTTGGGTCTGATCGGGATAAGTGTATAAGAGCTTAAAAGACTGAGGAACTTTATACAGCATATCTGCTTTCTAGGGGGCAGCAGGCTGGCTGTCAGGCAAGTTACAGGCTGTGACAAAAACAACCACCAAAGTAAAATAAACAGGAGGAAAAGGAGGTGGTTTTGGAAATTCCACTTGTAACAAATCATAATACTTCCACAGGGACTGAGAAAAGTCAGTGTTTCATTCTGGAAAAGGGTATAGAAAAAGAGAATCCTTCAAAGAGACTGGCTGAAACCACACTCTTCCCAGAATCAAAATCAGAAATCAGTGGAGACAAAACACAATCTGCCCCTTTACAATAATTTAGAGGTTTAATCTCTTGAATCTCTTCAGAAAATGAAGAATCTCTTTATCTTTTACCAGAAATAGCCATACAGGAAGAGTCAAGAAACTAAAACACTAAACCCTGAGCTATGCCCCCCCCCCCCAAAAAAAAAAAAAACTTCTATCCAGAGAGACAGGAGAATAAGTTATTTCTTTTTTCCAGGAATTTCTGAAGAAATAGACATGTACTGCTAAAGACCTCCCTAGGGATAGGTATAATTTTCTAGCTAGAAAAAGTGTCATTCTTTGTCCCTTCTCCCTGTACCAACAAGATTGGCTCTCCCTTAGCCACCAGGAGAACTCCAACAGTCACAGAAGACATGTTTACCCCTGATCCCTGTTGGCTGCAGGAACTACACCGTGGGAACCAAGGAAAAGGTGAGTGGTTTGGGGAACCAGCTTTGGCTACAGCAGAGTAACCAACACAGGAGTGCTCTCTTCTGCAGTTGGTAGGTTGTTATATCCTTAGCAGGATATAACCCCTAAAGTTCAGGCTACTGCAGCACTGATCCATATGAAGAACATCAACAAAATCACTGCTGGATAGGAAGAAAACACTGCCTTCTGTAATGTGTGTTCCATGGACAATGGAATGTGTCTGTAGAAAATTAAGAAGACATAAGTGACTCTTGGGATAAACATTAAAAAAAAGAAACACCTGGTCCATCATTGCAAAATACAGAACAAACATGAATTGTCCATTCTTGAGTTAGATTAGCAATACATTTATACTACTTGTTCAACTGAACTGGAAGATATCCAAGCATGCCTTCTGTGAGCCACTTTTGTCTGGGTTTCATGTAAGTCATAAGGCAGAAACTGATTTAGTTAGTTTGTTAAATAAGATTTGGGTAGAAGAAAGAGAAGCCACTTCCTGTAAGTTCCTGCAAATTGTCAGCCTTCATTAGTTGTGACAATTCTGTACCAGTGTTCATTAGTTATGCTACACTCATTTTTTCCAACACTTTTTGAATACCTGTGATGTGGCTTTTGCCATATGACTAAGGCCAAT
Source organism: Protopterus annectens (assembly GCF_019279795.1). NCBI lineage: Eukaryota > Metazoa > Chordata > Ceratodontiformes > Protopteridae > Protopterus > Protopterus annectens. The sequence continues at coordinate 317,268,699 of NC_056751.1, forward strand.
TAAAAAACCTATCATTTAGAAGGCTCTGTAACATGTAAACAAACCATGAAAATTTTCAAGAGCCCTGCATGTACAAATCCACTGTTCACCCCTTCACTAACACTAGGAAACTATACTCCAAATTTAGATCAAAAAACTGCTCAAGGCTTGGAAAATACGAAACCATGGACTAGCGTAACGTCCACTTTATTCAACGCTTTCGTAAAAAACTTCTTCAGAACCAAAAGGAATGTTACCATCAAGCATTCATTTAAATTCTGCACACAATTAAAATCAATTAATCAATTACATAGTGTAAAAACATAATTAAAGAGCCCTTTACAAAAAGCAAACTCTTCATTCATCATTATGCACTATAGAATAGGCATAATTCAATAACAAACATTATAAAACATATGCTTCACGATCTTTTAAGAAACATTTAATATTGATGGCTTCATTTAACCCAGGAAAATGATCCGCCTGTAGTTTAATTTGCCATCTAGCCTCTCTTTGAGCCAAAAAATTCCTGTAATCACCCCCCCCTGATGTCAGGTTCACAGTGTTCCAGGATAGAAAACAATTTTTTTTTTAAAACCAATACAGTCAACACTATGTTTATAAAATATTTGTTTTTTGTCCTTTTTCTAATATTATACATATGCTCCTTCATTCTAACATTTAACTTTCTAGTAGTCATACCAATATAAAATGATGAGCATTTGTCACACACTGCAATATAAACAACTCCATTTGTTTTGCAACAAAAATTACCAGGGACCCCTATGGTATTAAATATGTGAGGAAGCTGAATGTAGGGACCTTCTAAAATAAACCTACAGATGGAACAGTCATGACACTTGTGCATACCCCTGTTGATATGCCCCTTCTTAATGCTACATGTGCTTCTATCTCTCCCCTTTTCAAATTCTCCTTTCAGACTATGTTCATTCCTATAAACAAACTTCGGTTTCCCCTTAATGGCTGCCATTAAATCAGCATTTCCTTCGAAGATCTTCCAATTATTGTTTATAATATTACATATACCTATATTGTCAACACTCATATTCATACTGAAACATAAAATTTCAGTATACTTTCCAGTTTCCTTAACTTGGAGTGTTGGCCTATTTTTCAAAATGGGTGGATACAAGGTTGCACGTTGCTTAGAGATGTCATCAGCTACTTCCCTTAACAAACTCTCAATGTACCCCCTCTCCAAAAACAATTGTATGATGAATTCAAGCTCATTAATAAATGTCTCATCAACACTCGTCATCCTGCTAGCTCGTATGAATTGGCTTTTAGGTATATTATTCAGCATAAATTTCGGATGTTGACTAGTTGCATGTAAACAATTATTCTTGAAAGTTTCTTTACGAAAAATATCAACATCTGAAATTCATGCTGAATAATATACATATACCTAAAAGACGAGCTAGTTTCGTATTTTCCAAGCCTTGAGCAGTTTTTTGATCTATTTTTTTTGTTCAGCTGCTTTGTCGACTTTTTGATTTTTGTATACTCCAAATTTAAATGACTTCCACGTAGCAACCCAAAATGAACAAACGGTCTCATATTGGCATAAAAGACTGAGCTAGTTAAATGCATCTTTCTACAATGTTCTTCTATCAGTTATACTGCTCACTCTCCTACCTCTTCATTCTACTCCAAAAACTTCTCAACCTCTCTTTTATTTCCAAAAACACCACTAAAAGTATTTCTACTGCTCTCTGAACTTCCCACAACTGGTACATGAAGAAATTATGACCTTCAGTTTGCTTTTCATAAACTCTTCCCATAAACTCTCTGCACCCTGCCTCACAAGAACTCTCACATATATTATTAACTGCTTCCTCTCATTTCCAACACCATGCTAATCCTGCAGTAAGAGTCTTACTTGTTTAGGTTATTCAACCTTCCCCATAATTTTACTATATAGTAATATTTCTACTTATCCACTAGCAAAAGATCACTAAGAAATTAGGCCTTGCTGTGGAACTATGGCAACACACTTGACAGACTCTGAGCTGCTAACTGTTCACTGGAACAGGCTCATACTTCCATAGTTTGAAGAAAGAAGCTTTAATGAAGGGTGCAACAATATTGATGTATCTATGATCAGTCACTCCCTGATTTACAAAGATCGCTCTCCATGTGAAACACAAAGGCATTTTTGGTAACTGCCAATAAATCTGCTTTACAAATGAAACCTAACTAAACTGTGTATTGATCATTCTCAAGATTATTAGCCTCTAAGCTTTTAATTCCTCCTACTCTTTACAACTGCATGATGCATGGTATAGTTCTGCTGCTTTCCCTTTTTTCCTGGTGAGATGTTGTGACTCACAAAACAATATATGCAAGGTAGACAAAGTAAGATGATTTTTAACTAGAAACTAATTATTATTGTCACAGTATAGTAACACAAAGCACAGCAGGCACCAGTGGATGAGTAATTTGCAATTATTCTTCTGTCTTCTGATTTCATTCTGTAAACACCCATGATGAATTACTGCATTGCAACTCCCAAAAGAAGAAATCAATACAAGTAGGGAAAAAAAGGAATTATTAAATGCCTAGACAAGACTTAAAATGATCAACTTTTTAATTTACCAATGATCTCCTCTATATGAACATATACAGTTTTCCTCTCCCTCCCAAGACAGCTAGCAGTTTAGTGAAACCTGTACTTTCAGTAGTTGCATGCTTCAGCTAAAATTCTGTGATACAGCACCACTATGTGGCTATTTGGACTTGCTACACTTTTCTTTTCCTTCAAGAAAAGCATCTTAAAATTTAACTTTTCCTGAATCTCATAGTGTATGCTCCTCCCAACAAAATTAAGCCTATACATCCATGCACAAGTAAAGCATGGCCTAGCAGTTCTTCACCAGCCATGGCATTTAGTGTTATTCAGCTTCTTAAGTATACATCTTAAGCGGGTTTGCATGAAATCTTGCAATACATTAAGAATTAGTCTCCCTTTTTCTCACAACATATGGCCTTTTACATTTAACAGCCAGAGCATCCCACATCATGACATTCCAGTCTCAGCTGCTCATTCAGCTGTGGCAACAGGGCAAGCTTGTGTCTTCGCAATAAGGCTGCAGTTCCAGAGACTTGGCAGACTATGGCCCCAGTGTGACGGAAAGATAGCAAAGCTGCAACCACCTTGCACTGTACGCTTTTTTCAGGGACAGAATTATTAAATCTACTATAAAATAAGTGATAAAGGCCTAGAAAATAAATTCCAAAGTAAGTCTCAAGAGGTTTCTTGCAGACTTAATATGGTGTTCACTGACATGGCTGAACAGAAAAAAAAGTCATACAAAGGCAGAAACAGCCATGTCATGCTTTATTTATTCATTCACAACAGTTTTATAGGGAGGGAAAAGCATATTCGGATAAATAAAAGCTACAGCCCTAATGCACATAATTTTAAGTGCAGTCTTCCTCTAGCCATTTAAAAATTGACTCATAGATGGAAATTAATTAAAATGAAGTAACTGTGTTTCATGATGGCCATGTCTCTTGGGCTGCAGCAAAAGTTTTTATAGTTTCTAAATTGTAACAAAAGCTCCTGGAACCATACACTGATGCTGTGGCACAGAAACACAAGAGTCCTAACTTCAACCTTGATGATCCACTTTTGATTAACAGTCCCAGAAGCCACAGGAAGTGGCAAAGGCAGTGAGCAACACAGGCTCTCTCACCTATCGATGGTGGCGAGTTGTTGGTTTAGTGTACCATCAGTGGCCAGCTATACATCATCACTCACACTGAGTTCTGGAGATGTCAGCCTGCCATGCAGCAGGCAAAGTACCAGTAAGGATGGAGCAAAGGGAGTGGAAGCAGGACCTTGTGTGGTTCTTATAAGGCAGACATTGCTCTCACCTTGCCACAAAGCAGCAGGATAAAGGAACAGTGCATACTCAAACATCTAAGCCATCACTACTTAACTTGCCAAGACAATAATGTGTAAGGGTTGAGATGGTCACGGTGAGATGGAACACAAAAAAATGCCTGATATAACTTGCTCTGAATATGTGAGCTAGCAAACTCCAGTCATATCTGAACTTCTGCTCCTAATACTAATGTATAGATCTTACTCAGTAGATGCATAGCTGAACAACTTCTAAACTTGACTTTGTGGAAACTTTTAGTTATGTACTCACCATAACTTCAGATGTTTGGGATCCATCTCGCCTACATTCTGACTGATGGGCTCGGAGCCGATCCCTCGGCTCCGACTCGGCACGCTTATGCTATAGAGCGAGGCCTCTAATTGGCTGAGCTATCTTTATCCCAGGATGCACCACCACTAATCCCCCAGATCTTGTTTGTCCGCATTCATGCACACATGCACAGCTTGATTATATAACATTGTTAGATGTTTCAAGATGAAACAACAGGATTCGGACCTTCTGATATCCTCTGATCTCCAAGGAAGGGGAAGGAGGGTGGTTATTAGGAATGGCGAGATGGATCCCAAACATCTGAAGTTATGGTGAGTACATAACTAAAAGATGTTATGTGATCCTATCTCGCCTACATTCTGACTGATGGGACAGCCCCTAGCACCTAAATCCCGGGTGGCTCATTGGAAAACACTCCTGAGCACTGTGGAACCAAATGAAGATCGTCCTCTAGATGCCACATCTAATTTGTAGTGAGAAATAAAGGTGTGCGGGGAAGACCATGTAGCCGCAGCACAAATGTCGCCAATAGCAAGCTTAGAATGAAATGCTACCGAAGTAGCCATAGCCCTTGTAGAATGAGCCTTGACAGAGGTGGAAAGCTCTTTGTTAGAATAAATATAAGCTTGAGTAATACAGTCCCTGATCCATTTGGCAATAGTGACCTTTGTGACCGCGTTGCCCAATTTGTTTTCTGCAAAGGACACAAACAACTGATCTGTCTTCCTTGATTGTTTGGTCCTATCCAAATAAAAACGTAACTGCCTGTGGACATCTAGTGTGTGGAAAATAGACTCCCCTTTATTGCAGTATTTTGGGAAAAAACTGGGAGCTCCAATGACTGTTGCAAGCATAAAGTAGAACAGACTTTAGGAACAAAAGAAGGATTTGGTCTGAGGGAAACCCTGTCTGTATGAAAAACCAAGTACGGGGTTTCACTGACAAAGCTTGAAGTTCTGAAACCCTTCTGGCTGAAGTAATTGCCACTAGAAAAGCTGTCTTCCATGATAGAAACTTTAAATCACAGGTAGCTGCCGGTTCAAAGGGGGAAGAAGTCAAGGCACGTAATACTATATCGAGATCCCATGGAGGTGCAGGATGAGAAACCGGAGGTCTTAATAGAGCAGCACCTTTCAAGAAGGTCTTACACAACCTGTTGCTCATTAAGGGTGGGTCTATGGATTCATGAAAATTAGAAATCGCTGCCAATTGTACTTTGATGGTAGAAACAGAAGAGCCTTGGTTGAAAAGAGAGGTCAGGAACTTGAGTACTTCTGCCACGGAGTAGAAATGGGGTCCAGACCCGGAGTTGAGCCCAGATAGCAAACCTTTTCCATTTGCTAGAATACAGTTTCTTCAGTAGCAGACTTGTGGGCTGAAGACAATATGTGCACTACATCTGGGTCTAGTGCATGTCTCCTGACTATGGTCGGAAGAGGAGGAGCCAGGCCGTCAATTTTAATGTGTGTAGGGACTGGTGTAGTAGTCCCGACTGATGAATCAGTAGGTCTGGGACCTGGTCCAGGAACCATGGACCTTCCAGAGCATGTTTCCGAAGATAGGGAAACCAGACTTGAGGCCAGTAAGGAGCAATTAAGATCATCTTGCTCCCTAAGAGAGATGCCTTCTGAATTACCCTGGGTAGGAGAGGAACTGGAGGAAGGCATAAAGCAGGCCGGTGGGCCAAGGATGGACTAACGTCCATAGGGCTCTTCCCGGAGCCGGGTTAGGGAGAAAAAATCTTTGCACTTCGCATTCAGAGGAGTCGCGAAGAGGTCGCAGCACGGAACTCCCCATTCGCTGAAAATCTGTCTTGTAATAGTCATGTTCAGAGACCATTCGTGAGGAGAGAGGATGGTTCTGCTCAACCTGTCGGCTATGACATTGGATTTGCCCGGTATGTGAGTAGCCACTAGGAAGCGTTTGGTCGAGACTGCCCATTCCCAGACCCTCATCGCTTCTCTGCAAAGAGGATAGGATCTGGTCCCTCCCTGTTTGTTCAGGTACCAGACAACTGACATGTTGTCTGAGTGAACAGCAATTACGCCCTGAGGGAGGTAATGGTGAAGGGCTTGAAGGGACAGGAGTACTGCCCTCATTTCTAGGATGTTGATGTGGAGAGAGGTCTCTTCCGGATGCCATTTGCCCTGGACTGACCTGCCCAGGGAATGCCCCCCCCCCCACCCCGCCTGGGAGGCGTCCGTGGTCAAAGTAGCCGCCGGAGGAGGAAGAACAAAGGGTCGTCCCTGATCCAAATTGGAGGACACTAGCCACCAGCGAAGGTCCCGTCTGCAAGATTCTGTGATCCATATTAGATGATTGAGAGGGAGTTCCTGAAAGGACCACTGAGTTGAAAGAAGCCACTGGAGGATTCTCATGTGTAACCTTGCCAAGGGAACTAGCAGAACTGTGGCAGACATCGATCCCAATAGCTGCATGACCATTCTGGCTGGGGCTTTGGACCTGGGGAGTAAGGCTCGAACCTGATTTTGTATGATCTGAATTCTGTCTGCAGGTAGATAGACCCGCATCTGATTTGAATCTATCTCTGCCCCTATGAATCTTATTCTTTGAGATGGCCGTAACACAGACTTTGGCAAATTGAAGGTTATTCCGAGGGAATTGCCCAGTGATGTTGTGGCTTGCAGGCTCCGTAGAAGTAGATGCTTGGAGGTGGCAGTTAGAAGCCAGTCGTCTAGGTACGGAAACACCTGGAATCCTAGACTCCTCAAGTGAGCAGTCACTACTGCCAAGCATTTGGTGAACACCCTGGGGGCTGTGGTGAGACCAAAGGGCAGCACACGGAACTGAAAATGACTGCCTCCTAGGCTGAAGCGCAAGTGTCTCCTGGACGTTTGATGTATTTTGATATGGTAATACGCGTCCTTGAGGTCTATGGAGCACATCCAAACACCTTTCTCCAACAATGGGAGAATGGTTTGTAAAGTGACCATTCGGAACTTGGACTTCTTGACTGAACGGTTTAGGTTGCTTAGGTCCAAAATGGGCCTCAAGTCCCCGGTCTTTTTTGGCACCAAAAAGAATCTTGAGTAAGTCCCTAATCCAATCTGGTCTGCGGGGACCGGTTGGATGGCTCCTTTTTGCAGCAGTTTTGAAATTTCTACGGCTGAGGTATCCCGTTGACTGGGTGGCGGGTCCGGGATTCTTTTGGACTGAGGGGGGAACAACAGAATGGGATGGAGTAACCTCTGGCGATAATTCGAAGCACCCATCGGTCCTGAGTGATCCCCTCCCAGGCCTTTAGGTGCTTCGAAAAACGACCCCCGACTGGCTCCGGAGCAGCACAGTCGGGCAATCCCTCAGGGACTATGAAAAGCTGAAGAGCCACGAAAGGACTCGCGGTCTCCAGTGTTGCGGGGGCCTCTGCCGCCTCTGGGACGGCGTCTTCCTGATGAATTTCCCCCTCCTCTGCCTCTGGAGGGGGAACCTTCCTGCTGAGAGGGGTAAGACTTCTGCGATCTACGGAACCACATCTTCCCTCCTCTTTTAGCCTTGGGATAAGGCCGAAAGGGAGTGGAAAATCGTGCCCCTACGGCAGTCAGAGTCTTACCCTCCTGTTCACAGCGGGTAAGTGTGTCTTTCACCTTGGGCCCAAACAGGGAGGACCCATCAAAGGGGGCGAATGAAGACTTGAAGCCTCCGCGAAATGACACAGGCGGAGCCAGGCTTGTCTCCGTAGAGCAATGCCTGTACCCGCCGCTCTACTCTCCCCTTCGGCCGCATACGAAATGAGCCTCATGGACGAGTTCGAAATGGACGACATTGTAGCCAGCTGAGATCCAACCGTCTGGGCCAGCTCCTCAGGCAGGTTACCTAAGAGGGTATCGGATAGCTCCTTAATCAGATCCCTCTGGAATCTCGTAAAGTGCGTCAGGTAGTTCAAAGACCTCACAGTAAAGGCCGCTGAACTAAGGGTGCGCTTGCTGTACCGATTCATGCTCCTAGGCTCCTTATTAGGAGGATGGACGGACGTAGAAGCCTCTGCTACATCTTGCTGGGTAGCAGATGCCACCACCATAGCATCCACAGCCACACCTTTTGTAAGGAACTCTCTATCTGGGGGCCGAAGAAATTTGTTTGGACGAGCGGCACCGTTCCACAGAGTCTGGGTGTTCCCACGCCCTTCGACAGATCAAATCCAAGAGCTCGTCGAAGGGCGGAGACACCCAGGAGGCGGAGGGCTGAGCCCTGAAGGCCTTCAGGAACACCGACTCATCAGCAGAGGGAGGTTTGGACTGCCAGCCGCCTCGTTGTTTTAGGGCTTCCAGGATGTCTGCAAAGGAGACATCATCCGAGGACGACTTGGGGGACCCCTCTGCATCATCGAGATCGGTGTCAGATGTCAAAGACTCGTCAGGGGAGTCAACGTGCTTCCTCTTGCATGTTTTCTTCCTGGGAGGTTCTTCAGAAGAGGCTTCAGAAGGACCTCCAGGAGGGGGAGAAACCCCAGTGGGGGTAACCCGAGGCCCAGGGGCTCCGCTGTCTGCGGACAGGGGAACTGCCAATGACCCAGTCTCCAAATGTAGGGAAGGAGCTGGGGAAACTGTGGAGGTAGCCATTGAAGATTTGGCTAGAGCACTCCTCATAGCCCTGAAGGCGGGACCACCAGAATCCTGGGAAGGTCCCCCCTCCGTGGCCACGACAGTGGACAGTACTCCCGCTGCCAACGCACCAAGAGGGAGACTTGGGACCGAAGGTATCAATCCCGAAGCCTCCCCCCCAGGGCCGAAGGAAGAAGTCCGTGCACTGAACTCCGACCCAGGAGCCGGAGTCGGAGCAAGGGTCGGGCCTGACCCTAACACCTCCACTGGTTCCACCAACACCTGCTCCAACGGTGCTGAAGCTGTTGGAGGAGGAAGTACAGTAAGGGAGTGGACCATCGGCTCCGAAGCCAAATGGGCTGGAGCCGAAATCATCTTTTGGAACACCGGAGACTGGAAGAGTCAAAGGAGCACCCTGTCGATGTCCGAATCAGACATCCTGGAAGATCTCGAGGATACCGATCGGGCCCGAACCAATTTCTCCATCGGTTCCGAAGGGCTCGGGGACTGGCTCCGAAAGGACTCAACAATTATCGGCTCTGAGGAAACCTTCAAAGAAATCTCCCTCGGTGCCGATAAGGACTTCGGCTCCGAGGGGGAAGTGTCTGAGCCAATGACCCTTATCGGCTCCAATATCAGTGGAGCCGATGAGGGTGACCCGCATCTCGATGCCCCAGACCTCGGCTCCAAAACCAGAGGGGTCGAGGCTGGAGGCATCGAGGCAGACCGTTCCGACCTCGGCTCAGAAGTCCGTGGAGCCGATGGAGAAGTCTGCTTAGTCTTCTTAGCCGTCGGATCCGACTGACTGGTCGGAGCCAGCGCTTTCCTCTTTTTAGAAGGAGAAGGAGAGGAAGACAAAGCCTCCTCAAAGGAAGGCTTAATTAATCCTTTGAGGATTAATTTGTTCTTCCTCTCCTGGAGGACTCTGGAGGAAAACGCATGGCATACACTGCACGATTCCTGTAGATGTTTGGCGCCAAGGCAATAGACGCACGAGGAGTGGTCGTCCGTTATGGACATTTTGAACCCACACCTCGTGCACTTCTTAAACCCAGAGGGTTTATGTTCTTTAGACATATTGAAGAAAAAATATACCACAACAGTAGATTAAGCGTTTGTATATACAAAAACACCAACTCCGAAAAATATTAACTAAAGAACTTTTTTAACTTTTTTTTTACACAAGAACAGTAAGAAAGGAAAAAGGAAACAAGGAGGGTCAAGACCCTCTAACTCAAACGGGTACTTGACCCACACAACCACTAAAGTAGCTAGTACAGGGGAAGGCCCCTCTAACTTAAACGGAACCTTCTCTGACAGGAAAAATTAAGCAAAACTCAATGAAAGAACAAGAAACACACTCGTACACAAAAAATAGCCGTTAAAACAGCTTTTGGGTTGAAATGAGTGAACTACTGACAGGAAAAGAGACTATGAATATAGTACTTAGCCCAGCCAATGTTGAGACCACGTCCAAGCTCTGTAAGCGGTAAACGAGATCTGGGGGATTAGTGGTGGTGCATCCTGGAATAAAGATAGCTCAGCCAATTAGAGGCCTCGCTCTATAGCATAAGCGTGCCGAGTCGGAGCCGAGGGATCGGCTCCGAGCCCATCAGTCAGAATGTAGGCGAGATAGGATCACATAACATCATATGTTTTATGTTGCTACAGCAATCAACGACTACACAATTCAAAAAGAACTAATGTTTACACCAGAAAAAATGTATTTTGCAAATAGATGCTCTAGCTTTTAGTCAGTACATTTCTTATGTGTGTATGCATGTACTGAAGGTGCTCGACATGCATGCAAATTATTTATTATATTTATATCTGATTTTTTTGAACTTTAAAGGAAATGGAAGCTTATCAGTAAACAAAGACATGTTTTGTATCCAATGAAGGGCAAGGCACCTAAAGTTACCAGTTTTTGTTCCAGTGTCTACAATTACATGCCTTTGTTAGTATTCAAATAACATTTGTTTACGACAAATAAACTATTTGTCATATACAGAACGCTGTTTCACAATCCAGACTGTGCTATGAATATCAGCAGCTGCACTGCAAAAATCCTTGCATTCGGGTTGTTTTGCTATAGGGCAGGGGATTAATTACCAAGATTGTCTAATAAAGCAACACAGAATATACTATACTGCTAGTAGTTAAGTAGGACATGTCTATGTATTCCTACAGTGTTGTGTTTTATGGTTGGTTGTTCACAAATTATCTAGTTATTTTTTTGTTTAAAACTGGAATGAAAATTAGTATGGGAAAAAAGGAAAATTGGTCTATTTATAGTGTTCTTTTACTTAAAAAGTACTCTGAGGTTAAAAACATCTTCATTTTTCTAATACACATCAGACTAATTAACATATGTAGTGCTGACACCTTGAATACTGATAATTTTTTTCAGAACCTGAGTTATGAATTTAAAGCTTCAAGACACTGAAGTTATTTTTCCTAATACAGGGAAACATTGTTTCAGCAATGAAACATCTCTTAACTATTATGACTAGATGTTATTTAGAGCTTGCATCTTTAAAAAGACCTGAAAGGGTACAGGCGTCACATTACACATTTTCAACATGTGATGTGTTAAACATTTACCTACTTATAAAAAAACAAAACAACAAAAGGTGACTTTACCATTAAAACAGAAATATCAGACAACACAGAAACAGCCCGTGTTTCTGCCCCAGTACATCACAAAAGAAAGCATTGTCACAAAAATGGTCTGCTAAACATTAAAAAAGAATGGCCTACACATCTTTTTTTACATTACAGACTGAAATACTGTTTCCAAGTACTTGCTGTAATGCTGTGGAATATTTTCAGATATTTACACTGTTTGTGCTTGTTGATATATAAAAGAGAGAGCATTTTGAATCCCAGAGGTGAGGTGCAGAAAATTACAAACTTGTATTCTCCTCTCTCCTAGCAAACTGTAGCACTAGATGTTTACATTTATTTAATAAGCAGGAATGGGGATAGCAGTTCTGCCTGCCAAGCTAAAATCTTTGCAAACAAGGAATGTATCCTGGTACACCATATTATACGTATTACTTGGAGTATCACTAACTACAGCTTCTATTTTAAATTACAGGAAAACTATCTAGTTTACGGTAATATATTTGTCAAGCTAAAATCTTTTCAACCAAGAAATGTATCCTGGCATACCATATCACACATATTACTTGCAGTATCAGTAACTACAGCTTCTGTCTGTTTTAAAGTACAGGAAAACTATCCAGTTTGTGGCAATAAATTTGCACTGCACAACATGAGCAGAAACAGATAAAACTTAAGTTTGCACCATGTCATAATCTCATTCAAATGCAGTTTGGTATTAGCATAATTTTAGCATATAATAATGCTTTTACTTCAGAAATATGCTCTTAATTATCTTAATATGGAAACAGAGCTGGTAAAGCAACAATAGCTCAAATGTTGCCTGTTAATGCCTTAGTACAGGACAAGAGCATGTAGAGTGTAGAAAGTATCTCACTGGGGTTGCTAATAATTAATAAGGGCAGAACTGTATTATCCTAGCATTCCCATAGCTCTAATATATGGCAAGATTTAAACAAATCATGCCAAAAGAGATGATACAGGGGCAGTTAAAAGCTGTGGAACAGTCCTATGATGTTAAAAGTATCAGAGTAAGTCTATAGGAAGGAAATCATAGTAGGATCAGAGACTTGGGCATCAGTACCATTTGCTGTATGTTTTAAACAACATTATGTTTTTTTTTACCTCCTCCCAGCTAAAGGCATGCAGTTAATAAAGATGGCAAGGCTCACAACAAATACATGGTTTAACAGTGATATCAGGCTCTTTTTGTGCTGCACTGAGTTTTACTGCTCAGCCAATGTGGTGGATTAGCAAAAGGAAGACTGTCACTGATTTCATATGTTGAAAGGGGTGATAGGCCACTAGCCTAGTGGGACTAACCCAATCAACAAAGGATAAATAAATAAAATAAATATATTTGCAACTTGCTGAATAAGTATTAATTCAACTCTATTTTTTTTGTCAGAGAGACAGATCTGGACATTGCAGTAATTTATATTCACCAATGGAACTGTGCAACAGCTTTAAAATTCTGTCCCCTCAACCACCAATGGGGGGAGGGAATCAAACAAACAAATGAGGCATAGCTTATATCACTTCTACTACATCTCACAGACCTGGCTTAAAGGCACTACAGTAAAGCTCTGCTAGTGTTATTTTAACATGATGTCTTCTGTTCTGACAAAAATATTACTGTAATGTTGCCATTATTTTTTTTTGTCCATGAATACTTTGGTCACACACAAGTGGTTGCAGCAGGAAGGAAGTTTGCACTGACTGTACGGCTGGGCCTAAGGCATTTATTAGTACAATTAAAGAGCTTGTTCATCAACGGTCACATACCACTAACTGGATAATCACAACTTTCACATACTACTAGTTTTGTCAACATTTGAAAAATGCACTTGTATAACTCACAAAATCACACACAGACACCTGTCTCTCCACATTTAATTTAAAAATTTTACCTGACTGTAAATCTCTACTCTTACAAGAATGTACTGAATTCTGGTTAGATTTACAGGAAGACTGTGAGTAACCTATAAAGAAGAACTTTGTGCTAATCCCTGGCTGGGATTCAGAAAAGTTGTAACTCTTTCATATTACAGACCACTCCAAGTTTCCAACTTGTCAGAGCCTCAGCTTGGAGCGGGGGTGGGGGGTCCCACTGGCTGAGCCACATGGTAATGAGGTAATCCATGGGAACAGCTAATGCTAATTAGCCATGTGTTCTCTCTGAGAAATTCTAGCAGCTCAAATTTATGCATGGCTGTGTAAATTTCCACAGATGAAGGAAAAGGTTAACACTGTCAAAAGACGTCAGTCAGTCACTCAATCACTACAATGGAAGCAGCAGCTGTGCAAGTTAGTTCAGGGAAGACATGGAGTTGGAGGGGTGTTAGTCTGTGAGAAAGTGTGTGTCTAAAGGGGCATGAATGAAGCCAGATGATGTGTCTGCTTAGCTAAGGGGATTAGGTAGGAATTTAAAAGTGTATGTGTATGTGGATGAAAAGGTGTGTGTGTATCCATAACTCCAACTGACTGGTGGGGCTTGTTTGATACTGGTGAATATATATGTGTGTGTGTGTGTGTGTGTGTGTGTGGTGGGGGGGGGGATCCTTGGGAGAGTGTGTGTGTATGAGTATGTGTGCCCACACGCATGCTGTTTGAATGTGTGTGTGAGTGCAGACGGTACTATGCTTAACTGATACATGAGCTGCTAGGGTAAAGACTATAACCATCACACATCTGACAGTGCTAGTGTTAACAAGAGCAATTCAGAGATATACTTATGAGCCAAAAATGCAGTCTTTTTCATTCTGGCTCAAGGTATCAGCTCCCAACTGAAATGTCAGTACTTCATATGTCCTGGGAAGGTGAAAAAAAGACAGAATATCCACATAATGAGTGAATCTTGAACATCACTCTTCTCCTTTACACTTCTATTTTGCAGGAGGGAAACCCCCACTGCATCCCCACACCCCCAAACTTATATAAACTATGAGATTGCCACATTTCTGAGAAAATGGAATATTCTGAGAAATGGCCATCTCGGACTTAGTATAAGTCTGTTTTTCAGCCATTCAGTGTCTGTTTTGGGAAGCTCTCTAGTTGGTCCTAACATTTCAAATGGTTACATTAGCTATCACTGAATTGCATTTTCTCACAGTCACATCAACTGACTTACCAGCAGTGGGCAATTTGTGTGTGTGGTGAGGAATTTTCTGAATCCTAGGGTGTGTCTTTTTATTTAAGTCACCTTGAAGTAAATGGAAAGCCTTTCAGGGAGCAACAATTATTCAGATGTACTAATTAGGGAGAAGCACATTTATGAACATCATGTAGTAACTCAGAAATTACTTGAACATTTATGTTGGTGTACAAAGAACATTTACTCACTGTAATATCTACAGGGATTAAAGGGTCAAAGAAGCACGTAGCACTGTCATAATTAACATGAAAATTACCTACAATCACAATAATACATATAGTGCATTAAAATTAGCAGCACATGTTAAGTTATGCTGCAATCTCTTAAAATATTTAAATAACATAACAATGATAGCAGCACTGCTGCTCATAAGGGCTAGTGCTTTAAAATATTTGAAAAGCAGCTGCATTTTGTGACAATGCTGACTTTGTTATGCTGTTTCTCCATCTTAGGCAGCAGCTTTAACAAAATATACAAGACCAGCTCTTTCACTGTCTAGGTAAAGTGCATAATGCTAGACTTGTCATTTTGGAATCAGTCCTAAAATGAATTCTCCAACTCCTAGAAAATAGACGACTTGAGCAATGCCAAATAATGGGGCGATAACCAGCGCCCTGCAGTATGCTCCCTTGAAGAAAGCTGTGGGACCTTCATTCCTCCATATTTTCCTAGAAAGAGTGAAAAAGAATAGCACAGGTAAGAAATATTACATTTACTATGACAGCACACGTGAGAAATAATACATTTATCACAATTTTGGTTGTAGCAAAACATCCTCTAATTTTTTGCATATGCAGTAACTAAATCACATTATTTGGTATGAGTTATACAAACCAAACCAACCAATCAAGACCACCAAATAATGCGTAAACTTTGAAAATATTAATGCATAACTTACAGCTTGGGCAGCAACACATCATCCTGGTGATGACTCTGGTATAGAGGAGTGCCAACGGTGGTGCAGTGGTTAGCATTGTCACCTCACAGCAAGAGGTTCTCTGGTTCGATTCTTGGCTGGAGTGCCTTCTGAGCGAAGTCTGCATGTATTCTCGGAGGTCGGGTGGATTTCCTCTGGGTGCTCCGGTTTCCTCCCACATTCCAAAGGCATGCTGTAGGTGAACTGGACACTCTAAATTGTTCATAGATGCGAGTGTGTGTGTGAATGAGTGGTACGGATGAATTACCGTGGCAGGGCTAAACACCCAGTTGTGTAAACCTTGGCTCGAGATGATTGCCACTGTTGAAGTGACACCCCGACCCTGTGTGCAAAATGAGAAAAAGGGGTTGAGGGTGGATGGATGGATGGATGACTCTGGCATAGTACGTTAGTGACAGGGACAGTAACGTATTGTCCTCATGACGACTTCAGTATGGTACCTTAGTGACACAGACAGTAAGAAATCATCCTGGTAATAACTCTGATATGCTACCTTAGTGACACAGACAGTAACATATCATCTTGTGATAATTCCAGTATGCTCCCTTAGTGATACGGACAGTAACATATCCTGGTGATAACTCTGGTATGGTACCTTAGTGACATAGACAGTAACGTATCATTCTGATGAAGACTCCTGTATTATACCTTACTGACATGGACAGCAGCATATCATGCTGGTTATGACTCTGGTATAGTGCCTTAGTGACAGGGGTAGTAATGTATTGTCCTGATGACGACTCCAGTATGGTCCCTTAGTGACGTGGACAGTAACATATCATCCTGGTATGCTACCTTAGTGACATAGACAGTAACACCACCCATCCTGGTGATAACTCTGGTATGGTATCTTAGTGACACAGACAGTAATGTATTATCCTGGTGATACCTCTGGTATGGTACCTTAGTGACATGGACAGTAACACATCATCTTGGTGATAACTTTGGTATGGTACCTTAATGACATGGACAGTACCATATCATCCTAATGATAACACTGGTATTATAACTTAGTAACACAGACAGTAATGTATCATCCTGGTAATAACTCTGGTATGGTACCTTAGTGACTCAGAGTGATGCATCATCCTGTTGATAACTATGGTACGGTATCTTAGTGACACTGAGATTAACATATCATCCTGGTGATGATGCTGGTGTAGTACCCTACTGACATGGACAGTAACATATCATCCTGGTGATAATTCCGGTATGGTACCTTAGTGACATGGACAGTAATATATCATCCTGGTGATAACTCCAGTATGGTACTTTAGTGACATGGACAGTAACATATTATATTATCCTGCTGATACCTCTGGTATGTACCTTTATGATACGGACAGTAATATATCACCATGGTGATTACTCAGATATGGTACCTTAGTGACTCAGAGTAATGCACCATCCCTGTGATAACTCTGGTATGGTACCTTAGTGACACTAAGATTAGTACATCATCCTGGTGATGATGCTGGTATAGTACCTTAGTGACACAGGCAGTAACATCATCCTGGTGAGAATTCTGCTATGGCATCCTAGTGACATGGGCGGTAATACATCATCCTGGTGATGATGTTGGTACAGTACCTTACTGACATGGACAGTAACATATCATCCTGGTGATAAATTCGGTATGGTACTTTAGTGACTCAGACAGTAATATATCACACTGGTGATAACTCCGGTATAGTACCTTAGTAACACGGACAGTAATATCATCCTGGTGAGAACTCTGCTATGGTATCCTAGTGACATGGGCAGTAATACATCATCCTGGTGATGATGTTGGTATAGTACCTTAGTGACACAGACAGTAACATATCATCCTGGTGATAACTCCGGTATGTACCTTAGTGATATGGACAGTAATATATCATCATGGTGATGACTCCAGTATATACCTTAGTGATACAGACAGTAATATATCATCACGGCGATGACTCCGGTATTGTACCTTAGTGACACAGACAGTAACATACCATTCTGGTGATAACTCTGGTATGGTACCTTAGTGACAGGGACAGTAATATATCATCCTGGTGATATCTCTAGGGCAGCAGACTGGTACATAACACTCAGCTTCTTTAAAAATGTATGGAGTAGCAGTTTCCTAATATGATGCATGACAAAGAGGAGCATACATTTTCCATGCTGCACACAAAACCTGTGTATGTCTCTTAATTCTACCCTTCTCCATTTCTGCCTTCATTGTAATTAGCTCAATCACAGGACTCACTGCATGATCACACTTCCCATATTTTATATAATATCTCCTTAATGCTTATATTAACAAATGTAAAAGCCCACAATGATTTGCCTTCCCTAAACTGGCAACCATTAGTACTGTTTTACCAAATAAAAGTTTATAGTTTCATAGTTTCATAGTTTAGTTTCATAGTTTAGTACTAGGCTATCTGCCCTGGGGCATTTGTAAGCCTAGCCATAGTGATGTGGCTTTCGCCACCCCATGAAATGGTACAAAAATGCACAGAGTAGATTTAGAATACTGTGCCTCTGTCTAGTAGTGACACAGTGAAGGTCCCCTTATATAATAGAATTAGTTTACTGTGCCCCTGTTTAGTAGTGACACAGATGTGACCCCTGGGGTAAACTTACGATCTCCCATCCACTCATCAAGATTTCTCTTGAAGACAGTCAGTGAGGGGCTCTGCCTAACATGAACTGGGATCTTGTTCCAGAGCATGGGAAGCCTCTGGGTTATGAATCTATCCCTCCAGCATGTCCTATTCATACTTGTGCCGAGGTTTAAGTCTTTAGCTCTCGTGGTTCTGATGGATTTGGATTTTTTGAGGTGGAGCATGTCCATCAGTTCCTGATTGGACATGGTCTTGTACGTCAGGCAGAGATCACCTCTGAGCAGGCGGTATGCTACTGAATAGAGCTGGAGTTTCTTTAGTCTGGCAGAATAAGACATATGTTGGAGACCCTTGATCCTCTTGGTGAGGTACTTTTGTGGTCTCTCCAGCTGTTGCAAATGCCGGGTGAGATACATACCAAATGGGGCATTGTACTCAATCATGGGTCTGATGAGGGAGGAGTATAGGGGTACAATGACATCTTTGGATCTGGATGTGAATCCCTTCATGATAAGGAGTGCAAGGTAGAAGGTCTTTCTAACCACTTTGGCAACGTGGGTGTCAAATGAGAGGTCGCTGTCAACTTGGGTTCCTAGGTCTCTGATTACTTTTTCCGTACTCAGTGGGTTGCTGTCTATGTGATAATTTGTGGGTACTTTGTTTTTCCCAAAGGGGATGACTATACATTTTTTGGCATTTAGTTTAAGGCCATGACTCCGGCACCAGTTGTCCGTTTCTGTGAGGCCTTTTTCTAGGATGCATGTGTCCGCTGGTGAATCGACTATGGCGCCTAGTTTGCAGTCATCTGCGAACTTTGTCAGCCACAACCCTCCCATGTTTGCTTTAACATCTGAGAAATAAATGCCGAACAAGAGGGGTCTCAGGACAGATCACTGTGGGACACCACTTGTGACTGGCTTTGAGTCTGACATTGCTCCAGCGATTTTAACTTTATGGGTTCTGTCCTTTAGCCAGTTTGCAACCCATCTAGTGACATAAGGGTTTACATTTAAGCTGTTGAGCTTATCTATGATGCCTGAGTGGGGCATTGTGTCGAAGGCCTTAGCCAAGTCCAGGTAGGCTGTATGGACTGCTTTGCCCTCATCAATGGCTCTAGTGACTGTTTCGAAAAAGTCAACCAGGTTCAAAAGGCAAGATCTGCCCTTTACAAAGCCGAACTGGGTGGGGTCAAGTGTCTGTAGGTCCCCAATGTCTCTGTTTATGAGTTCCATAATGATTCTTTCCACAGCTTTGCAGACCAGGCTGGTTAAGCTTATGGGGCGGTAGTTCCCAGGGTCTGTAGAGGTACCCCCTTTGTGGAGTGGGACCACTGTTGCTGTATGCCAGAGTTCAGGTACATATCCTGTAGTAAGGCTAAGGTTAAATAGCATTTTTATGTGCGGGTTTAGCTCCTCTTGGAGTTCACGTAGCACGCAACCCGGGATACCGTCAGGTCCCATTGATGCTGTGTTTTTAGCTTTGCTGAGGGCGGCTCTCACCTGGACGTCTGAGATGACAGGGAGATAGCATTCAGCTGGGATAAGTATTTCTTCTTTTGGGGGTGAGGGAGGGGAGAAATTTGCACTGAACCTGCCAGCCAGAATGTTGGCAATATCTGTGGGTTCAGTGTATTTTTTGTTGTTGTGAACTAACTCTGAGCATATCTGAGGGTTTCCGCCCAGGTTTCTAACATAGCTGAAGAAGGCTTTGTGGTTATCTTTAGTGTCCATAGCGATTTTTCTCTCAAAGTTGGCCTTGGATGTTTTTATGAGAGAACGTAGTTTTCTGCTAGTGTTGATCAGAGATGTCTTCCCTTTATGGGATTTTGCTCTGTCGTGCAGTAGCTTCCTTCTTTTGTTATACAATTTGTTAATGGCTGAGGTCCACCAGACAGGATGCTTACCTTTGGTGGAGAGGGACTTGGATTTATTTGGGATTGCATGATCCATGCATTCTTGGAGATGTCCATAGAAAGCATTTGTGAAGGATTCAGCATTGTGGGATGTGGTATCCACTGGCCCAGTGGGCTTAAAGGATACCATCTCAGTCTTAAGAAGAGTGAAGTCTGCTTTTGAGAAGTTTTTCACTGTGGTCTTTTGTGCTGGGGGTGGAGGTGGGATATGTATATCTAGGGTGATTAGTTTGTGGTCAGATCTCACTAGTGAGGGGTATACCTCCGGTGTGGAGCATTTTGTCCCCATGTTTGTGATGATCAGGTCTAGTATATTATCTCCCCTAGTGGGAGAGGTGACTAGTTGTTCCAGTGCATTTGAATTTATGAATTCCAGGAACCTTTGGGCTAGGGTGTTAGGGCTAGAATAATGTACCCAATCTATGTTAGGGTAGTTGAAGTCTCCCAGTATGATGGTATTTTGTGATACAGTCATATCCTCCAATGTCTTCAGGAAGGCTGAGTGGGGTCCCTGAGATTGGGAGGGTGGTCTGTAACATGCTACCAGTTGTATAGCAGTTTTGCCTATGGCTAGTTGCACCTGTATGGTCTCCGATGCTTCATGTGTTGCTACTAACCTGGAGGTGTGGGTGTCCTTGATGAATATGGACACTCCCCCTCCCTTTGTGGTTCGGCCTGGGTTTTGGGGCCGAAAAGCATTATATGAGGTATAGCCTGGTAGCGCTGGGGTGTTCTCAGGAGCCTTGAACCAGGTTTCAGTTACTGCAGAGATGTTGATGTTCTCCATACTGAGGAGTGCATAGAGTGCCTACATCTTGAGATTTAGACTTCTGGTGTTGAGCAGCATTACCCTTAGTTTTTTTCCATTTTTGTTTTCTAAGGAGGTGGGTTTGTCTTTTGAGCCTTGCCTAAAAAAGGCACTATAGGGGTGGCAAGAGCCTTAGCCAATATCCGGAAGCCCAGTGGTGACAGGTGGAAGCCGTCCCTTGCGAAGCAGCGTGGCTTGTCCAACATGTCATCCCAGGCAGACAGACATTGGATCCCCTTAGAATGACACCAATACTTGAGACAATTATTAAAGTTGATCATCTTGTCTTTGTATTGTGGCATGATTCTTGGTGAGGGCAAGATGCTGCTCAGGGTCAGGGTCATACCAGCCTGGGCTACATAATCAGAGAGCTCCTCTATGTCTCTTTTCATGTAGTCCAGGGAGGTACGTCTCAGGTCATTCACGCCAGCATGGACAATGACAGAGTCATATTTGTACTTGCTTTGGAGTGACCTGAGTGCGTGTGTTATGTGGCGGATCCTAGCTCCCGATAGGCAGCTCACAGTCACCTTCTCCTTGTTCAGCCTGGTAAGCGGGACATCAGTGTGTCTGACTATAGAGTCACCTATTACTAGTGTATCAGGCATGGTGTTTGGCCTTAAGGGCTGTGATTGATTGACACACTGTTTCATTGAAGTATGTGTTGCATGTGTTTTGTTTTGAGGTGGTGGATTTTTGGATGTCTGCTTTGGGAGCCTCTGTTGTTTTGGTAAGTTTTTTATTAGAGCCTCCGAGTGTGTCTTTGTGTTTTTATGTGTTTGGTTTGCAGTTGTGGTAGGTCTATGTGGGACTGGGTTTGTTGTGTGTGTGGTTACCATCTCCTCCTGTCTGGTCATGCCAGCCCTGATTTGAGAGAGTTCAGCCTCCAGTTTGGCTATATAGTTGCATCTCTCACATGTATTTGGGTTTGTTGGGAGGAGGAGAGGGTTGTCTGTGTACATGAGACAATTGTAGCATTGTCTCAAGATACCCAGATTAACCAGCTGAACTGGAGAGGACGCCAGTAATCTACCACTCGACATGCTAGAACAGTATAAGGGAGTGCTGTGCCTTTAAGGGAAGTGGATATTCGCAAGGGTGGTAGGTGGATGTAGTGCTTACTTAGTATGAGAGTGCTTACTTAGTAGAGAAGTTTTGAGAACAAGTGCTAGGCTGATTATACTAAGAGTAGAGCTTCCTTAAGGGAAAATTTGAAGAGCAGACTTGGCGGAGCCAGAAGAATTTTAACCTAGTTTAACTGGCGCTGCGCTATGCGCACAATCTCGCAAAGCCGCGCAAACGCGGATTTTAAACAGGGAACTTCAAAAGAGCTAGAAATGGTCCAAAACAACCAGCAAAGTCTGTAAACTGGTCTAAACTAGTCGAGGAGAGGTGGGAAAACAAGGATTATTTTTTTGTTTTTAGATAGAAACACACAGAAAATGCAGAAACAGTAATAAATCAGTTACACAGGCTAGCACACTTTAGTGGGCAGCCTCAACAGTTAAATTAAACAAACAAACTTTCGATCAAATTCGACTAAAATGTAACTTTAAGTGCAGATATTAAATAATGCAGCAAACAGCTAAAAAAACAGTTTAAGATTGTTTAGGGTAAGCTAGAGAAGGTATTTCAAATAAAAAAACAGCAAAGATACTTAAATCCAGAAAGTAGTCGCTTTTCTGAGTTCTCTGTAGCTAGGACCACTCTGCAAGACCACGAGGAGCTTGTCTGAGTAGTATAGCCAGAAAAAAATGCCCTGAGGTGGATTTTAAACAGGGAACTTCAAAAGAGCTAGAAATGGTCCAAAACAGCCAATTACTACAGCTCTTGTGCTGAGGTCACTTCCTACAGGGACAGGTAGGCTGCTCAAGGCTCCCCACTCCCACTGGTGAGCACAGAAACTTCCCTCTATCCAAGTAAGGTAATGGACAACACAGGAACTACACCACAGCCCAGAATACAGCAAAGCCTGTAAACTGGTCTAAACTAGTCGAGGAGAGGCGGGAAAACAAGGAATTATTTTTTTGTTTTTTTTGTTTTTAGATAGAAACACACAGAAAATGCAGAAACAGTAATAAATAAGTTACACAGGCTAGCACACTTTAGTGGGCAGCCTCAACAGTTAAATTAAACAAACAAACAAACAAACAAACTTTCAATCAAATTCGACTAAAATGTAACTTTAAGTGCAGATATTAAATAATGCAGCAAACAGCTAAAAAAAACAGTTTAAGCTTGTTTAGGGTAAGCTAGAAGCTTGTTTAGGGTAAGCTAGAGAAGGTATTTCAAGTAAAAAAACAGCAAAGATACTTAAATCCAGAAAGTAGTCGCTTTTCTGAGTTCTCTGTAGCTAGGACCACTCTGCAGGACCACGAGGAGCTTGTCTGAGTAGCTCTTTTCATCTCCTCTTGATGTGTCATACAAAAATCTTCTAATCAGTCCCCAAACCTAAATCTCAAACCTTGTCAGAAATATTCTACACGTCACCGTCTATTCCAGTATCACACCATTATTCTCTGCCAAATCTCACTAAAATGTAAAAAAGAAAAAAAAAAACACCCTCCCACTTTTTTTAAGATACATTCTGCTAGATTCACCAAAGTACAGCTACATCAGTTTTAGTTCTTTCACCATCACTTTTCATGGCAGGCTATAATCTCCTCAGTATTAGCCTTCTGTATAGCCTATTTTCACTCAAACACAAGGCGTAAAAATAACATTTTAATACATCAAGCATAACTAACATGATTCACCTGCTTGAACCTTGGATTAAGAAACAAACCCTGACTGTATTAGCAACAGCTGAATGTTGGTTAAAACCTGCCACAATAATAATCTCCCCATGTTACCTCAAAATGTATGATATTTCAAAGCATACCTTCAGGTTAAAGAATGGGTGCAGGTATATTCCTTGTAGTTAAACAATCAGCCACCTTACTGACAAATCCACCATACTCAACATATTAATTACCAATTCACTGTCAAAACCTCACACATGCATATTTCTTCCCTCCACTGTTATGTGACCACAAAACTATCACCACCACTTAAACATTGCCTAGTCTGACACTACTGTCACATGTCTTCATGTACTAGACTCTGACCAGAATATATACCAGTCCCCTTTACATAAACTTACTTTCACTGATGGGTCACCAGTGGCCAGACAAACTCAGCGTAAGACAGCTCTGCAGTTCTTTTTAAATATCATCATTCCCTTCCAAGATAAATTATTTAAAAAAAAATAATTAAAGCTATCTCAGCCACCTGGTTTACCTCAGATCTAAAATGTGAACATCATAAAACAAATGACGCTTGATAGATGTATAGTCCTAACCAGACACTATAACTCTGGGACAAAAACTGTTCTGCAGAGAACCACTGGAAAATAGATATCAATAATGCTGAAAACACACATTAAAACTTAGGCCTGAAGCCCTAAAGCATAACTCCAAACAACTCTAGAAGGAACTAAATCCCCTGTCTCTAAACAAGACAAACCCTGTCTCCTAGAAGTAATCTTACCAGACCACTGGCTCAAAACTGTGGCAGACCACGCAGTTCACTTTGCTAATGTAACTATTAAAACAGCTGCTTCGGAAGCTAGCCATAACTTCATCTTAGCCACATCTACAGTTCCACCCAAGCCCATCAGTCCCTTCAGTTGCTCAGTTATCTCTCTGTCAACTCTTTACAAGTGGCTACAAATACTGAGCCACACGGCTTCCCTGGAATAGACAATCTCTAACCTGAATTTAACAATGTGTGCAACATCTATAAGTTTATTAGGGAGCCAAGCTTGTTTGCAAAACATTAGTGAGTGATACTCATATGGTCGATCACTGTATGACTGCATTTCCACAGAAGGTCAACTTGCTGGTGTACCAGAGATTTCCCCTTTCCCCACGATAATGCAACCTCAAGACCTAGGTACCACTATACTGCTCTAAGAAGAGACAATGCCCTTAGGAGTTAAGCAGGGAGAGTTGTCATATTGGATGTCCATGAATGAAAGGATCTATCATTATGGTAAGTACATAACTTTCATATCCCACTCATTCAATCCATCGGCTCCGACATGTGAGGCAGAATCCCAAAATAGGATCACCCCAGGATGGCCTTAGGACAGAATATCATTCAGGATAAGAGAAAGAATGCTCTAGCTCTACAGAAACAGTCAATTTTATAAATTTTCTAATGCTTGAGGAAAGTGTGCATGGAAGACCATGTGGCAGCTTCACAGATAATGTCTACTGAAGGTAATCTAAAGAAAGCAGTAGAAATTGCAATGACTCTAGTGGAGTGAGACCTTGATTAGATGGGTAGAGTTTTGTTGTGTGCAGCATATATAAAGGAAATGTGGTCAGACAGCCATCTGCAAAGGAACTTTCTGGCCCAGTTTGTTGGTAGCAAAGGAAACAAACAGTTGAGCATCCTTTCTGAGTGACTTAGTTCTATGAAGGTAGAAACAATTGTCTTTTTACATCCAAGGTACATAGGATCTATTTTCCTTTGCTCACATAGTTAGTAAAGAAAACTAGTAAATAAATAGGCTGTGAAATGTTTGATTCAGAAGCCACCTTGAGAAGAAAAGATTGATTTGTCCTCAGAGATCCTCTGTCCTTGTGAAATATTAGGTAAGGGGGACATGAAGTAATGCATGCAGTTGTGAAACTCTTGTGGCTGAAGGGATGGAAAGAAGAGTTTTCCATGAAAGAAATATTAGTTCCACTGAAGAAGCTGATTCAAAGGGAGGCTTAGTCACAGCTTCTAAGATCAGATTTAGAACCCAAGGAGGAGCCAGATCTCTGTGGGGAGGTCTAAGCAAAAAGGTTCCTTTGAGAAAGGCCTTACAAAGCTTATGAGAAGCTAGTGAATGTTCTTGAAACATAACATGAAAACTTAAAATAACAGCCAACACTGTATTTCAATCATTGATAAACTAAACCAGAATCGAACATGGTAACTAGAAATCAGAAAATGTCTAGTATACGGACTGAAAAGGGATTGATGTTTTGATGGTAGGCCCATTTACTATGGTATAATCTGTGGGTAGAGTCTTCTGAGATGCTGTCAGGATTCTTATTACCTCCGTAAACAGGGACTTATTGCTGGCCATTACTCGAAGTGGAAAAAACAGTCAGTCAGTTTCAGGATGTGGAGGTCTGGGTGAAGTTTCCACATTGGTGTGACATCAGATCCTATACTGGATCCAAGAGCCTTCCCGCCATGGTGGTGCAGTGGTTACCATTGTCGCCTCACAGCAAGAGGTTCTCCAGTTCGATTCTCAGCTGGAGTGCCTTCTGTGTGGAGTCTGTATGTCTTCCCCATGGTCGAATTCACTTTAAAGACATGCAGGTAGGTGCATGCATGTGTGGGTGTGTCTCCTTTGAAGGTTGGGTGCTGGGCTGGCAACTTGACACCACAGAAATTCACTGCCCGTCATTAGCAGACCAGAATTCCGCTGTGGCGACCCCTAACTGGGAAAAGCCGAAAGACTGGATCCAAGAGCCAGGGAGGCTCAGTGAGATAAGGCTTTAAAAGGGGAATATGAGGATGACAGTTGCCTTGCACTTCATTGTTTTCTGTAAGAATTTGGCATTACAGGAAGAGGAGGGTAAGTATATAGAAGTCCAGGAGGCATTGCTGGGGCAGAGCATCCCTTGGTGACTGTTGGGGGGGGGATCATGGCAAAGTAGTTGCTACATTTTATGTTGTATGTTAAGGCAAACAGGTCACAGCAAGGGGTGCTCCAACAATTAAAAATTTGGTAGGCTACTGCTAGATGGAGGTACCACTCATGAAGTATCTGAAGAGATCTGCTGGGCCTATCCACAAGGCAAATGCATACTCCTCGGATGTGGTGTTGCTACAAAAAAATGGCGGAAGGTATCGCCTACTGCCAAACTCTCATTGTTCCCTGACAAAGGGGTTGGGAGGGTGGCCTAATGGTTAAGGTGTTTGTCTCACAAACACAAGGTGCAGGGTTCGTGTCTCACAAGGGATAATTGGCTAGGCTTAAAATGGCTCACAAGGGCAGTTAGCTTAGTACTAATCTATGAACCTATGATAAGATCTGGTTCCTCCTTTTTTGTTGATGTACTACACTACTGTCATGTTTTTTGTTTGGATATATATCACACACTGGGGAAGGCAGTCCTGAAGTACCTGCAACACAAAAAGAACTGCCCTCAACTCAAAGACATTTATGTGAGTATTGGCCTCCTTGTCCATCCTTACACCTTGGGCCATTCTCTGATCATAATGCCCCACCCCATCAGATGGAGGATGCCTCTGTGGTTATGATGGCTACTGGAGCAGAAGTTATGAAGGGTTTGTCAGAGTGGACCACTGGAGATTATAACTACCATCTCAGGTTTTTCCTGCATGTGTTTGCTATTATGGTAGTCTTAGAGAAGGGATGATTGTGCTGTGACCACTGAGCCTGTTGAAGTCATTACAAAATTCTGATGTGAAAGTGTGTAAAATGTAGATTTTGTATCAAATATTCCATGAGGCCTAACATCCTCAGAATTAAGGCTGCAGTAGGTGAAGAGTTGTGAAGCAGAGACTGAACAGCTTACTTTAAAGTCTGAATCCTTTTTGGAAGGAGAATATGGACCAAGTAGTACCAAGGTGGCAACCAATGAATGTTATTCTCTCAACTGGATAAAAATGGACTTCTGTAGGTATGCTGAGGTTTCCCAAGATTGCTAAAGCTTGCGAAGATAGCCCCTGGCCTCAGAAAGAGACACAAGTGAGGTGCGTAGCTAGGAGTCAGTTGTCTAGATATGGGAAAATCTTGCATCTCCCTAGATGTATACGGGCTGCTATGACAGCCATACATTTGGTGAAAACCATAGGAGCTGTGATAAGCCCAAATAATAAGACCATGAACTGATGATTGCTGGCCCAAATTCAGAAGAGGAGGAATCTCATTGACTCTTTCTCTGTCTTTATATGGAGGTAAGCATCTTTGGAAATCTAGAGAACACATCCATTCATTCACACTGAGAAAGGGTACAATCAGGAATCCACCATGACCGTTCTGAATTGGACTGTGTTAGACTGAACATACTTGTTCAGTAGGCTGAGGTCCAGAATCGGCATGAAGTCCTGAGTTTTCTTCAGAGCAAAAAAGAACATGGAATAAAATCCTGACCATCTTGGATATCTCTTTCAGCAAGAAGAAAAGCCATATATTTTTTGCTGCTTAATAATGTCCCACTGAACTAAGGAGGGATTAGAAAAAATAAATACATACAAACAAATATTTCAGGTATGGGCAATAATGCTGTTCTTAGCCTGCCTGTATACCAAAACAGTCATTCCCATAATAAATGTCCAAGTTGTTTTTAAAAATATCTAAACTGGTACGTGCTTCAATATAACCTAGTAATCTATTTCATGCACCTACTACTCTTTCAGAGAGCTATTTAGTACATATCTCATTCCTATATAATGTTCTGCATTGGCCATCTGATGATTCTCTACTACTCTTTGAAAACCCGGGCCATTCCCAGAAGTAGTTGTCTCTAAATGCTCTATGAATAAGATCTCCTCTTCAATATCTTTAAAAGACACTATACGCATTTCAATATTTTAATCTTTCTTAACTTAAAATTTCACAGCCATAGATGCCCTTGATATACTTTCATTGTACTATTTCTAATTTACTCATGCTTTTTCTTATAAAGTTTCTGTATTGTTATTCCATTCTCTAGTTCGAGTTTAATGTAACTTGCAAACAATGGTTTCATCATTTCTTATTTCCTAGACTTTATAAGACTTTTTATACAGCCTATATTTCTGTAACTATCATTAACCAGTTGCCTGATATGACTAAAAAACATAGAGCTGGATCTATGCATATACCTGGAATGTCAAATGAAACTAGAGTTCCAATCACTTCTGTGCTGTTTTAAATACTCACTCTTCAGGCTAGGTCCCCCAAATCTCATATGCTTAATTTTTGATATATTTATTGGTATATTATTCTCCTGTGCCTAAATGATCACTTTAGTCAAGTTCTTCTGCAGGCATGCCTTACCTGTAACACATGTAATCAGTTTACCTATTTTCAAGTCACTTGCATACTTACTGTAGAACACCCTAGATGGAAAGCATAGATCTGAAAGATATAACTTAAACAAGTATGGGACAAGGAAAGAACCCTGTGAGACACCCTGACTGTAGCCTAGAATGTCACCTGCCCAATTGCATGATACTTGCCATGTCCTACTTGTAAGCCATCCAGCTATCCATCTTATCAATATTACATCAATAAAAAGTTGTTCTAATTTACTGATCAGTGTCTTGTGCATGACCCTATCAAAGGCTAAAATTAAGGCTTTATACATTTTATCACTACACAATTTTTGATTTATAGCTGTTATATTATTATTATTATTATTATTATTATTATTATTATTATTATTATTATTATTATTAAACATCATGTTATGGTGGTTATAGATCTATTTTCAACATATGTATGCAGATATATAGTTTCAAGTCCCAGCCTTTCTATTTCTGATAATAATTTATCCAAAATAACCTTCTCCATTGTTTTTTCCATGGCAAGAAAGTAACTTTAAAGTCTGCCCTATTCCTCTTTCCCTTAAAGATGGGTTTAACAAGGGCATGTTTCAACTCTTGATGAATCTTCCCTTACTTAAATGACCAAGTGAATAACAGATATGATGGCACTTTAAGTTCATGCTGAAGTGTTCTTGGGTCATTATTACTAATTCTGTCTCCTCTTTGTGCTTTGTTTTGGTCCAGTTTGCATTATTCTTTTTTAATATAACCTAATTTGATTTCAGTATCTGAAGTCACTTGGATGTTACTAAGGCAATTTATCACCCCGTTTGTGGAGACAAACTGTTTTGTTATGGAATGGCCTCTGATATTATCCCTCTTACCAATTTGTCTCCTGTGGTTGCCTGCCATGCTGCAGGGTAGAGGGAGAGATTACTTCCGTCTGCCCCCAGAGTGAAGCAGTTGGCCAAAGCTTCACTAATGCTGCTGTCTTCTGTCCACAAAGGGCAAGGGATATCCCTGGTTCTGTAGACCCACTTGGTTTATGGGCCGGAGTCCATTGAAAGTGCCACCTCTACTGTGACCATCACCGTCAAAAGATGAGTCAAACTATTGACTTTCAGACCTCCTAAACCAGAGTGATTGAGATCTTTTTTGTTCCTGCTGTATGAAATCTTAGGAACACTGAACTTAATTTTGACAGCAAGTTGCTCACACTTCTGCATTTTTTCCTTCACCAATGGGACAAACAGAGAAAACCTTCAAATGAGTGACTGGTGAATGATGCCTTAAAGTGGTCAAAAAATAAACAAAGGTACAGCCATGTATAGCATCACACTGCTACTTCCGTCCTGGCTGCTCTGGCTAGCCCATCCACCACATAACACATAATGTGCATGAAAAGGTTTGTGACTTTATACATAGCGATCATGGTAGTTTCCAGCTTTTGCTTTCACTCTATCATAAGGAGAGCTTTCAGAATAGCTAGGACCTGCAGAGAAAAATCACTGAGATCTGTCTATATGTGCAGCATATTACAGGGCTCTAAAAACAAAGGTGCCCAAAGCTTATGCCTGCTTCTCAAGTCTATCTGTTGCCCTACACTCTATGTTGGAGTGGGAGGGTTAACAGAGGTTGAGTCTTCAG
The DNA here is from genome assembly GCF_019279795.1 of Protopterus annectens. Classification (NCBI taxonomy): domain Eukaryota; kingdom Metazoa; phylum Chordata; order Ceratodontiformes; family Protopteridae; genus Protopterus; species Protopterus annectens. Next base: position 317,299,165 of record NC_056751.1, read on the forward strand.
ACATCTCTCTTTTGGTAGCTGCTGCCACAATAATGGAGTCAATGACACAAGATTTAGCCCAGTGTTGCACGTCTTTCTGTGGCTGCAGAATTTTATCAGGGTTACAGTGGGCTGCTTCACAAGTGGCAGGTTCCTGTCATGACCTAACTGCTAAGTTAGTCAACTCATCAGCTGGATTAACCACCCAGGACATAGATGGTACCAACCAGCAAGCTTCAAATGAACCCTCCTCATCCTTAGAGGGGGTGTCAATGGGCCAAGGTCCCCTCTGTTGCATCAGCTCTAAAATTTTAACAAAAGGGGCATCTTCTGGAGGGAACTGTGGGAAACAGTCCCTATCCACTGAGTCAGTATCTGAGATGGGAGACTCAGACAGGGACTCCAAGTGCTTCGTCTTGCACATCATTTTCTTGGGAACATTAGTGGAGGTGTCACCTGACCCCTCAGAGGACTGAATCTGCTTTTGGGTAAAGGACTTGAAGCTTGCAGGACAACTGTAATCAACGGATGTCTAATAAAAAGAGGATAAGGCGAAGAGGGGAATTATGGGATGAAACCACATCTGTTGGGACCAGTTGAGCCACTCTATTAGTAGAGGTTATTATACTCCTTCAATACCTGAAAGGTCCTTCCATTTTCCACTGGATCCAAAGACATTGCCCCGCTGATGGATCCAATCCTTCCTTCAGGAGGTGGTAGGGGCTGATGATGAGACCCCCCAGTGCAAAGAAGACCAAAGGCCTCAATGGGGGACCAGACTTAAAGACTCAAAATACAACGACTGTGACCCCTTCAGTGGTGCTGGACCCCTGATGATGAAGCCAAAGTCACAAGTTCAAACCCCAGATCCAAGACTGCATAGGCTGCTACAAAGCAGGAATCAAATGAGTCTGATTTGAGATCCCAGATGCAGAAGCTATAGGAAAAGTATTGACCAAGACCACAGGACCTGATGCAAAAGTCAGTTCCGAAGTAACTGCAGCCAACAGTCAGTCCAGCAAAGGAACCAAAATCAGGGACATTGAGATGTATTTGGACATCTCTGGAGCTGAAGTGGAAGAAATTAATTCCATTTCAATCTGTGCCCTCAGGAATTTCTGCATCATATCTTCCAAGTTTGCTTCCAAAACATTACTGTAACATCTGAAGGACCTTATGGATAGCACCAAGGATGGTTTGGATGGGGAGGAGGGTGCTGAACAGACTTCTCTAACAAAGCCTTCTTCCAGAGGTAGACACTGATCAAGTCAGATCCAAGGTTCTAGATCCAGTGGTGAAGTGTATATCAGGATGCAGGCCACAGGCACTTCAAATCTCTGAACTTTTGAATACAGCAGCCATAGACTTAGCATGCCTTTTCTTGATGTCAGAATCTTTATGCTTTGAAGCTTTTTCAGAAGCCTTCCTCAATTTTTGCCACCTCTAGATCCAGTGGAAAGAGGCCTTTTAATATTAGCTTATTCTTCCTATCAGCCAGGGCCTTGGTCCAAACCTCAAGCATATTTCACAATCAATGTACATGTGGGGAATACCAGACACGTCATATAGGTCACGTGTTGGTATTTTGGGTCTGTTCACTGAACATTTTTTGAAGTGTCCTTGCTTTTCCAAAGTAAAAGGAATATGCATTAATTACTACCATCTATAAATACCTATAAGCTAAACAGTAACACACACCAAGACTGTAACTATGCTAAACGCTAAAGAGTAATTCTGATAAACACTTGTATAACTGTATCTTAATATATAACAAGAAGGAATTCTAGACTAAACTGCACTACACTAATGGGAAAGCAGAGGGATTATTGAAAAATCAAAAAAACTAGGACAACATTCCCAAAATGTCCTGAAAAACAAAACTATGTAGGGCAGCACAATAACGAAGCAAGATATGGATTTATAAATCTAGTTAATAACAGTAAGAGCAGTTAGATGTGAGCTGAGATTGCATCAGTTTACTATGGTAGCAAATAAGGTCTGAGGAACTTAGGGAGACTGGCACGTTATGGGAGGGGACATTTTAAGGGGCTTGAGGCTGAAGTCCTCATGCTGCCAGGATGGATCCAGTAAGTGGCTCAAGAAACCATATGTCAGATGGAATGGACTGAATGAACAAGATCCTAAGTTATATTATTTAAGCAAAAATGAGGAAGTAAGGGAAATGACAATGCCCACTGACTTGAAATGCAAACATAAAAAAAAAATAGATTAATTAGACTGTAAGAGATACTATATACATTGTAATAGCTGTATATATGACCTTTGTTGCTTTCAATGAATGGGTTTTTCCCTCACAGAAAGCATCTTGTCTTCTTTTGCCAATTTTGTACTGCTTGCTGCTTTCTTTACACTGTTTGTTAAAGGATGGATTACTCCCTTTTTGACTTGGGTAGACATTACTGAGAAACAAGTCCACATGTTATTTTTTGGCAATGCAAATCCCAATTACTGTGTTAAGGGATGCATATAACTTATGATGCCTGACTTTCCCTACATGCTAAACAAATATGTTCTTTCATGGGATGCAACTATTGCACGTAAAGGGCCCCCATTAATCCTCTTGCTAAAAAAATTATATTTTTTTCCTCAGGGCACTGCACACATGGCTCCTGCAGATTTATGATACAGTCTGCATTTTAACTACATTGTTACTAACACCGGACCATACTGCTTATTGGAAGATGTATTTTAAAAAATGAGAATTTCACAGTTTGCAACTCTCTATTAAGTGGTCACAGTCACATCTTGTAAGCTGTCAAGGCTTAATTTTTTTTTAACTGCCGCATTTTCCTCCCTTGCTTTGACAATACGCCCAAATATAAAAGTATTTTTCATCTCTGGGCTACATCCTAAATACAAGATTAAAAAAAAGTGCAAATATTAAAATGACTAAATAAGAATACATAGTAATACAACAAGAAACCTCCCCAGACGGCTGTCTTGTTTGCTGACTCAGTTTTACTACTTTCATTTGGAACATCCATACTTCTCAAATTCACCTTATTATGAGGAACATTCCTCATTCTGAATCTTAAAAATGTTATGTTCCGCACTGTTCAGTAATGAAGGGGCTTAGCACACATTCATCTTTAAGAACGTTTTTAGCAAATACCATTGATAAATATTACTGTTAAAACTTGATTCACATATACACTAATTCATCAAAATGTTTTTTTTTAAATAAGATGAAACATTTATTAACTATGCTGTCTGCCTCTTAATTAAAATCACAGGTGTGCCACATTTTGTCCATTTGTTCCACATTGTAAGGGGCAGTTTTCCACATTTTGGAAATGGAAGATTTGAGAACAATGCGGATCTGCTGACTTGTGAAGGGCAAAGAAAGAAAAAATAAAAGGTTGCTCATTGTAGCATACATAGAGCATGCTTGGCTGGTACCCCTCCCATACAGAGAGCATGCTTGGCTGGTACCCCTCCCATGACTGCAATCAAGTTTTCCAGAGAAGATCACCTCCTAGCTTTGCAGTCTGTAAAAGTTCAGCAGTTCTTTAATCATCAGAATGCACTGACAAGCTCCACTTTCCCATGACCCTGCATTTGATATGTCAGGTTATCAGGGAATAAATAAATACATAAATAATGTTTCTTTTAGCCAACTAGTAAGACCATATGCTAAGGATATTAGAAGGTTCTGTCTCAATTGGTTGTATACCAGTGGCGGCTTGTGGCTTCAAATCAAAGGGGGGGGGGTGCTGGAGACAGCTGAATGGGTGGGGCCAATTGGAAGGGGTGTGGGTATGCTAAAAACCGCAAAAAACTGGGACTTTAAATATGCTGCCCTCGTTGCCAAACCGTTATTATGAGAGTCCAATTCAAGAGAAAATGAAGTGTAGAAGAAAAAATATTTCAATGCATTGGCTACATGACAGCTTACTTAATATCTAAATGGAAATAAAAGGTTGTGAGGCATGAAAAAATAAATTATTTTTTAAATACATTATTGGAATGCCAGTCAAAATCAAGTATAAAAAAAACAAGTAGCACTCAACTCAAACCACTTCTCCTTGCACTGCAGTTCTAATTATAATTTATATTCAGCTTTATAAAAGTACCAAGTAACATGCTGAAAGTAGCAATCTCTGTGATACCCCCACTTGTAACAATGTTTCTTATCCAAAAAAGACCTGCTGCCTAACAACTATCTACTTGTTTCATAGGGAAAACATGATCAAAGTAAAAAATGAACAGCAAACAAGAAACAAGCTTAAGATAAATTGCTTAAAGGATTACTGCACAGTTTATGGACCATATATGACAGATTGGCATTCTGTTTAGTTTACAGGTAAAGCCTGAAAAGATGACTGCAAGTATTCAACAAATGTAATAAATTTCTGAAAATACTGTAATCCTGTCCTTTATTACAAATACTGTCATATGCATTTCAATACCCAAGGCTTATATGCTAGTTATGTAAATATTATCTGCATAGCAACAACAAAAAGATTTTCAATGTTGGTAATTCTTTAACAATATGCTTATTAAAGCTTACTTGCATCTTACAGTCTCGGACAAACTTACCTGATGGTCATTAAAGCATTACTACTTAAACACAGAGCAACAGGCACTTTAACAACATGCATTTTCTGAATAAGAAGCATAAATCAACAGTATAAAAATATGACAGAAAACCAGAACATTCTTCAAAATCAAAGACAGATGAAAAGCCACTGTAGTACTTGTGTCTACCTTGGATGGGGGGATACTCTGCACACTTAACACTGCATAACTGCACCTTGCCTTGCTTGGATACATCCAGAGTCACTATGTGGGGGAGTGGGGTGCAACAAGTATGTCACAATTTGAAATGTTTTTGGCTGACGGTGATGGCCCTGACACATTTGTCATACCTCTCAAACCTCAGAGCAAGAAATCTGGACAAAGCCATAAATAGAACTGGGACAAAGGCCCAATAATTAGGACAAATTTTAAATACTGCTCTTATAAACTTAGAAAGATAATTAGGTCTTGCATTAGTATGAATTTTCTGAAGGGTATGAAATTTGCAACTCAAATGTCTGTCATTATCTAACTTCAATCTTTAATGATTTGCCACTAATTTCCCAGAAAAACACAATTTTATGAAAAATGGACCAAAAATGTGATGCAAAAATATAAAATAGCCAAACAATACAGCTGGGAACCTGTCAAAGAAGTGACACTTTTTAATATTAGTACTGTTAACTTGAGCAGCTGACAAAATAATAGAATCTACATGCATTTCTGAAAGTAAAAGTAATCTGTAACTCTGATCATTACAATTATTTATTAATTGTAAACTCTCCACAATTTATTCCAAATTTGCCATTTTGCAGAGGGATTATTAGGAGGACAGCAACATTTTGAGCCACAATTGGGCACAGTTGAGAGGTTTGGATATACCTAATTCTATAAAGTGATTTATTTGCACGTACCTCGATGCAGGACATTTGGACAAGGCCAAATATATTGGGGGAACATACAAACAGTACTAAAAATTGCTCTTGTATAAACTTAGTTGACAGAATAACAGGTCTTGCATGCATTTTTGAAAGATATGAAGTTTGAAACTCAATGTCTGTCATTATTTAGTGACTTCATTGCTAAATGATTTGTCAGAAAACCACAAATGTTATGAGGAACATACCAAAAATAAGAAGCAAAAATCTATTCATTCTGCAAAAATCCAGACAGTTGAGAGGTGTAGTTCACCCAGGGCTGCTGAGTTTGCTGTCCTTCCCCCCCTCACAAAATCATGGTCGTATGGGGCCTACCCCCTGCAGCTATTCCAATGTCCCATTACTTGTCTATTTCACCCCATTTACCATAAACACTGCAATGTACATACTGCTTTACTTTTACAATGATTTGGATTTCATTTAAAAGTTTTATTTTACATTTTACAGCACAAACACTAATAGACATCTGCTAAAAAAAGCAATGCATCTCACAATGAAAATAGACTTGGCATTAAACCTTCTCTGCCCTTGAAACTCACATTAATTGAAACAACACTGAAACCCACATTCAAAGAAAATACATCCAGTGGCAGATAAACATTAACTTTGGGCTGTTTTCAAATCATAGGCCCCTTGCGCAGGAAACATATATGTGTTCTTTGATGCACCTTCCTGATTGTTTTACATTATATTCCTTGTATAATACAGTACCGTTGTTAGAAGGTGTTTTAAAGTTATTGTTTGGAACATTTTTCCAGTAAACATTGAAACAAAATGCATGGACCAATAATGACAAAACTGCCCAATTCAGAACATTTCCATCATAAAAGTCTACTCAAACTTCTACAATCCACCAGTATCAGTAAATATGCACAATCTCTGCAGAAGTAAAAGTCATCTAAATAATTCCACATTAAAGAGATCTGTAACTAATGAAGAGGTTGCTGTTAGCAAACAACTTTATATTTCATTGTTTTGAAGAATAAATTTCCTGTTACATAAAAATGCTAAGCTTGTAATATAGCAATAGGGGCTGGATGGCAAACTGATAACAGGTTCATCATTACTAGGTATCTCCACCAAAGAGGACATTCTCAGGACTGCAGCATCCACCTCCTTTAAAAGTACAATACAGTACAGTATAAGCAATGCATCTATATACTGTGGGAGTAGAACCCACATCCCTCTGCATCAAAAGCAAGTACACTACCTGTTGTGCTATTAACAATGCAAGAAGACTCAGCATAAGCAGCACTAAACTTCTCTTCAAGCTCTCAGCTCCTTGTAAAATCCACTTGACACTCCACTGTATCTCTCAACTTTGAAGCACAAGAAATCTGGAAAAGGCCAAAATTTATTGGGGGGGGGGGGGACAAAAGCCCAAAAGCTAGGGACACATTTTAAACATTGCTTGTATAACTTTGGAAAGTTACTAGAATAAAATGTTGTGTTACCGCCATGCGTTTCACTGCCGAGTCTTGAACCTACCTAGGACCCTGTCACTACAGCCAGAGCAACATAACACTATGCCATATCAGCTGTTTCTTGAAAGACAGCTAGACTGAAACTTAAATGGCTATCTTTCATTTAGTGAATTCAGTTCTCAACATAGTTCTCAACTTCTTATCACAAAACACCTAGACAAAGCCAATAATGGGGAAATACAGCCCTGCAAACATATTCAGTGAATTCAGATCTGACCGTAGCTCTCAACCTGTTAGCACAAAAAACCTGGACAAAGCCAACAACGATATTATAAACAGAAAATTGCAAGAAAAAAGGGTTTTGTGCTACCATGTACTTTCTGAAGAATATGAAGTCTAAAATTCAAATGCCTGTCATTATTTTCCAGAAAACCACAGATTTTATGAGGAACAGGACAGCAATATGAAGCAAAAATAAAATACTGTGCTACTACCATGCATTTCACTGCCAAGTCTTGAAACCAGGACCCTGTGCACTACAGTCAGAGCAACATACCACTATGCCAAATCAGCTGTTTCTTGAAAGACAGCTAGAGTGAAACTTAAATGGCTATCTATCATTTAGTGAATTCAGTTCTCACCATAGCTCTCAACTCCTTAGCACAAAACACCTACACAAAGCCAATAATGGGGGAATACAGCCCTGCAAACATATTCAGTGAATTCAGATCTGACCGTAGCTCTCAACCTGTTAGCACAAAAAACCTGGACAAAGCCAAAAACGATCTTATAAACAGAACATTGCTAGAACAGAAGGTTTTGTGTTACCATGTACTTTCTGAAGAGTATGAAATTCAAATCCCTGTCATTATTTTCCAGAAAACCACAGATTTTATGAGGAACAGAATAGCAATATGAAGCAAAACGTTCACAAGTGGTGGTGGGTAGGGAATTCAAGCTCCTACTACCTACTCCCAAGGTACAGGGTTTGAGTCTAGCCACTACCAGGTGTATTTCCTGACATGTTATAGTCACTGGGGCATTTTATACACACACAAACATGCACAAGACACAAAAGCAGTACCTTCCATTTCAGCAAATAAAGGAATAAGTGCACACACACTAAAGCAGTACCTTCTATTTCAGGAAATAAAGGCATAAGCGCCATTTCTCCACCATCAGCTCTATTTCAGCAAATAAAGGCATAAGCGCCATTTCTCAACATATCTGGTTATGGAATGTCGTGCAAGTGAGCACAGACTGCTGACCCTGCAGTACTACCCCCTTCCAGTCTATGTGGCTGTAACTGCACAGACGTCTGTGGCATCTGTGAGACTGCTGCCTTATTCTAAATCCGGACTTGTTAAGCATTAGTCTGGATTTGAGTTTTCCATTCACGCATGTGTGAGTTTTGGGATTCAGGATTTTCTACAGGGGGGCTGTAGTCCTGCAGTCCAAAAGGATGAGCTGCCACTGTTGTACACTCAAAAGAAGAAGACCTAACTGGAAACCCTTATAAAAAAAATTGCAAAGCTGAGCATCTGAGTGAAGCAGGCAGACATTAATAATAGATGTGCATATTCTGAGTGCTTTGCACTCTTTTCAAATGAAAAATATCTCTTTTTTTTAATTTAAATGGATGCTTCAGTTTGTAAGGCCCCACTCAGCCACAGGTAATCTGCCCCCCTTGCAGACAAGGGTTTTTTAAGTGCTTAATGCCAGCTATGCTGAAATGAGACCCTTTTGACTAAGGTAATCAGCAGCCAGTTGTCTACATAAGAGAACACCTTTCTTCTCCTTGAAGATCAGGGCAGAAGCCACCAATGCAATTACTTTGTAAAGACTTAGGAGTCTAGGGTGAAGAAAAATGGAAAGGATCTGGACTGAAAATTACTGGATCTTAGATGAAAGCACAAGTACCTTTTTTACTACATATGCAATTTTATATGCATATAAGCATCTTGGAGGTCCACAGAACACATGTAGTCTTCCCCTGACAGAAGGGGAAGACTAGACTAAAGCATGAACATGCAAAAGCCTTCATTTGGCACATAAATGACTAAGCTGCTTAGATCCAGATAGAGGATAAAAATAAGCCCTCACAGTGAAAAACGGAATGGCATTTTTCTTTTGTTGTACTTAGTTGGTCATCTTCCTCTGGAATAAAGAATGGGGGACCAGTGATGATTTTTTTAGAGTTTGGCAAGCTATGGTAGGTTCCTCTAACATGGCCTTGGATGGGCAGTATAATAGACTTTATCAGGGAAGGGAATTTCATAAACAATGTCAAGTGACACTTTGGCTTTGGATGTCTGCATAGGAGTGGACTAATATCTAGAGGGAGGCACACCCTGGTAATGTTGTTCCAATATTTTTAGAGACTTACCAGGCAGAGCAGTAGAACAGATCTTGTTTTTATCCTGGAACAGTTTAAATACAAAGTCCACTCTTAACAGTACCTGAAATCTGTCTATCAGACCACACACCACTATTAACAAGGATAAACACTGAACTGCATACTCCCTGTGCAAGTGTTTGGAGATGGGTACACTTTAGATGGGTCTCGGAGACGGACAAAAAACTCTGACAGAAAGAGAGTGAGCGAGTGAGAGAGAGAGAGAGAGAGTCCCTGGGGCTAGATGTAGAAACATAAACCCTGGCAATACCTTTGCCATGTTATGGTGGGAGGGCTGCAAGGCAGCAATAATGGAAGATAGTATGGAACTGGAAGGTTTGAGGAGACAGAATAAAAATGAACTTTTAAATCAGAAAGCCCAAGAACTGAGGCATGTACAGAAGAGATCTGTGGTACAGGAGGAGGGGGAAAATTTATGAAATTAGGAAATATTACTTTGTATAGAAATCAAGCCACTAGAGGTATCAAAGCAGAAGCAGAGTTTTTAAGGAAAGGTCAATTCTGGTAGTTGAAGAGAGAGGGGGATTCAAGATTTATAGCATGTTTTTTTTTTCAGACAGTAAAGGGTTTGGTCCACTATTTCAACTGTTAGGGCTGACTCTGTTGAATTGATCTCGAAAGTTGAGGACCTCAAGGTGGCTTTTCTTACTTACATACTATAACTCTTTATATAGCTCAGTTTTGGAAGAATCTGTCCCATCACAGCATTTATAATGTTCCAGAATTAGATATTTAGCCATAAAGAGAATGACACTCTTAAAAGTGCCAGCGAGATCACCAAAGCCATAGCTTGACTCAAGCCTAACAAGGCTCAGGGATTGATCTTAATTCTATAAATCGATAGGACAGATATTGGGGACGTATTAACAAGGGTGTATAACTCTAAGCATCCTAGGTGAAGTGCAGGTCCAGAACACAATCAAGAAGTCTAACTATCATCCTAAAGTTGAAGGAGTTGATTAAATCTGTAGGAGACTTTCACCCCATCTCTCTCATAAAGCTAGACAAAAAGATATTTGCAAAGACCTTAACCACGACATTTAGTATTTAGCAGTCAGAATGGGTTAATTTAAGGTTGTGTAGTAACTGAAAACTGGTGGAAGTTGGCTACTTTTTTTTACAAACATGTCATTCAAGAGATAAGGTAGGGATTGTCCTCTGACATAAAAACATGACTCTGATGAGTGGAATTTCCTTTTTTCATGTCTTACAATGTCAGAACTGTGGACCAAGAATCTTAAGTTGGATAAACCATTTGTCCTCCCCTGTTAATGTCAGTCTTTCTATGCAGGGATTATTTAGTAGGGGCACTAAACAAGGGTGCCCACTTTCCACTGGTCTCTCTCTTTTGGTTGTGGAAGAATTTGCATTTCAAGTGAGAACAATTTTGTGAATTTAGTCAACCTTAGATGGTTTTTATTTATTTAATTATTTATTTTGTTTTCCAGGGTAGAGTACTGCTCTAATATTTTCCTAATATTTGCAGATGACTGTCTCTTAATAAATACTAATTCAGCAAAGCCCAAGATGTCTTCCAGGTATTGGGGCTGAAGTGTAATCTATCAATAACAGTCATACTAAAGGGTGGGGGTCAGATTACTCCCTAGATAATTGCCCACTGGGAGTTTTCTTGGACATCTCATATTTGGGGCTGAAGTTGAGGATGACGCTTTTTTATACAATGGATTCCAACTGTGTAGGGCTGATGTTCACAGTGCACAGTTTTCTGCCCAAAAACATTGATTTCCAGACTATAATGAGAAAGATTAGAGCAATTCAATTTATTATTTTGTTTTCATATTTTTATCTACTCAGTAATTTCACAGTCCCATACACTCATCCCAGTTTGGAATACTTACAGGATCTTCTTAACAAAGCTGTATCAAGAGATGGGTGAGCAGAGACTTTCTGCCTCTTTGGCCTATACCTCTCACTTCTTTGGAGGGGGTGCTGGGTATTGCACATCTAGGCTGTTACACCACTGCCTTTCAATTAAGACAGCTTATCAAGGAGCATAGGGAATAATTACTAGGGAGATAATTGAATCTGATGTTATAGAAGGGTGCATACTGGGGTGCCTCAGGAATGAGTGAGCCATATTGTTATGGACTGCCTCAGAATTGGGGGTTTAAGTGGGGAAAGAATCCATCAGATTTTGTCTGGCACCAGCCAGATATTAGAAAGAAAGTGGAACAATTCTTCAAGAGTCATTGGTTGGACAGGGGAATTATTGAGTGGTCACAATTTCTTACCACTATGCCCAGCCCATCTTTGAAGAATTTCACTGATTTTACAGTTGAGTTCAATTTGGGGGCACAAGAATGGGTCACATGTATGCAGACTAGACAAGTTTAGGTTAACTAGATTCTACTGAAAGGGTTGAGTGACAAATACTTGTATTGGGCAAGTGGAGAAGCTTTAAAGAAGGGAAAGTTGGTTCACTCTATGCGGATTTGTGGGAAAGTAAGGCAACTGCCAAAGCATAAATGTAGGTAAAGAGACTTGTAGGCTGGAGATTAAAATACTTAAAATTTAATGATGTCACATATCTTGTAGACATCATTAGAAAAAAATAAGACATAGCCTATTGGCAGGTAATGAGGAGACTGGCTTATCTGGGGGTACATTCATTAAGTGCTCATCTGAGTAGTAGGGTTTGGTTTTGTGACTTTCATGTAAGTCTACTTCAACTATCACTGTGACAGTGTCAACCCTCTTGTATCCTCTCTCAACAGACTTTGTGGTGAGACGATTCATACCATCTATTAATTCTTCCCTGTCTGTATGCAGTCTCTTGCAATGTAAGACTTGGTTCTTAACTATATTCTTAGTAATGTGCCTAGGATGAAATGAAGCAATAAACCAAATAATTCAAACCAGGAGAAGAAGCTGAACCACCAAATTCGAAATTTATTGAACGTTCAATAAATTTTGAATTTGGTGGTTCATCTTCTTCTCCTGGTTTGGATTATTTAATGTGCCTAGGATGCATACTGGAGCGGTGAAGAATGTTTTTCTTCCTACAGTCCTTCCTATGTATCCTTGTTGAGATATTGCCAAACATATTTTTGTTAATATTTACATCCAGAAAGTTGATTTCCTCTTTGGAGTAACTAAAGGAGAAGGAAAGGTATCCAGTGGTGTTATCAAGAAACCTCACAAATGTGTCCAATTGTGTCTCATCACCATGCCAAGCAAAAAAGATATAATCCACGAAATGTTTATAAAACGTAATGTGCTGCTTGTACATGTCAGAGGTATACATCATTTCTTTCTCCCATTGAGCCAAAACGATATTGGCATATGTATTGACACATGCCGTGCCAATAGCAACTCCCACTTTTTGAAGAAAGAACTCTCTTTGAAACAAAGAAAAACATTATTCTCTAGAATCAAGTCTAGAAGAGCACATATCATATTGATTTTGGTATTGCTGAAAAATGCTCTCCTTGATAAGAAACTGCCTGACATTCTCAATCCCTTCACCATTGGGGATAACCGTGAACAAAGAGTTCACGTCCAAAGTAACAAAAATCACACCACTTAAATTTACAGCTTGTTGAGTCTCAGCCCAGTCATAAAGGTGTTCTAAAAACTATTTGCTGTCATGAAGGACAGCAATTACCTTATTCAACACAAACCTTAGCTGTTTTTCTACATATATAGACATTGGCTCAGTCAGCCAACCTCTTCCTGATACAATGGGTCAAAGGGGGGAATTACATGTATCCTAGTATACTTTTGAAGACCATAAATTGTTGGTATAGTCGTATGCTCTACATTAAAATAGTTAAAAAGACTATAATCTATTTGGTCAGTCATAAGCAAATCATATAAAAAGAAATTCAGTCTGTTAATAATACCATTAACCTGAAACTTCTGTAGAATGATATACACTTTTTCATCATGAAGCATACTAAACATCCTATCCATATAGTCTTCAGTATCAAACACGACAATTCCACCCCCCTTGTCTGCAGGTCTAATGACTAAATATTCTGCATTGGTTAGTGTTCGTAGAGCATCATTCTCTTTGATAGTCAAATTATAAAATCTGTTACTAGATCTCAACGTAGCCGTTTTCCTAAGGTCATCTTCACACATCTTTATAAAGGCATTCATAGCAGGGGAATTATTAGGAACAAAGCAACTTGGTTTCTTAAAAATGCATCCGTCAACATTACTCACATCATAGATAACTTTCGACATTGTATTCCTAGCAAACAAATTAATATCCAAGATGGTATCTACTAAATTCATACCACAAGCTGGTATGAAGGATAGTCCCTTGTTCAGGACCAAGAGTTCCTCTTTCGTAAGAACAACAGAAGATAGATTAAAGGCCAGGTAATTTATCTGCAAGCCCGTGTTTTCGGGCCTCTGCTCTGAGGTGCGGGGTTGGATTCTATCCTTCCTCATCTCCTGTGACTTCTGGACCTGCTCTTGTATACATCCTGCCTTATAGGCAGAGCCTTGTCCAAAAAAAAATGCTGACTTATGCAGACACTCAGCCCCCTTTTTGTCTTGTAATCCTATGCTTACTGAATTACCGTTGTTGAAAGAAAAAGTTTTCGGTCTAACTACAGGTGCATGACAGTTTGTTTTACTGTGTCCATTACCATATTAAAATCATTAACTGAATTCTGACCGCTATGCACTTTTGCAGCATTTTGAGCCATAGAGTCATTGTCAGTGTCATTAGATAATACTACTATGGCATCATTACCACAGGTGCTGTTTGTATTTACACTATTATCCATACAAACAGCTGCAACTTAAGAAGCAGAGGGTGAAGGCATATTCTGTTTGGAAGTAATAACATCAACTTCGGGGTCTATCTCTACAGCGGCAGATACTGGTGGCGTTTCAGTAGGATTAATTAAACAGTCTTTATGTTTAGAAAGATTAACGTTCACTTTACCTTCATGTTGACGATTATTAACATCGGCTACGTCAGGGGTATTTCCTACGCCACACACTTCTTTGCTAGCTGAAAGATAGTTTTCTGCTGTTCCCAAGCCTAAAAAGCTGCTGCCTGCTTCAGTTAGTTGTGAGGTGCATGCACCTGCTCTTGGACTGCTATTTACAGTTGAATCAGGAGGAAGTGCTCTTTGTCCCACCCGTTTAACATTTCCCTGCATTCCTAATGGTCAAATCTCCCTCGGCCAAGAGAAGGCGTTCCCAGCTTGGAAATCGGAGAAATCTCTACGGAGTTTCTTGGTTTTCTCCTTCTCCAGTCTCCTTTTATATAAAGAGACATTTAGAAGGACATCATCGAGGTGTTGAACACAAATCTTATCTGTACAGGAATCCAAAGCATGTCATAAAAGGCAGGTGGAAGGTACAGGATAATTTATAGCCATCTGAGACATAATAAATCCCCAAATAAACTTAAGACGTGGCACAAACATCAGGATCAACAGATGGGAATTGTTTTCATATGGTATCTTACCCCTGATAAACAGGTGGATTTCTGGTAGGACATGGAATAATAGGTGTTTGATGTGTAGTCAGGAAATGACAGAAAATATGGACATGTTCTGGTGGTGACACATGATCAAGATTTATTATGATTTTGTTTTGTAAAACCAAAGGGAGTACTGGCCCTTAAAACTCCCCTGGGGTGGGACTTTTGGTTATTTGGTATTTTACCTGAAGGTGATTCTGTTTCCCTCCCTGTATTGGAGATAGGTTGGGTACTGCCTAGTGTAGCTAAACTTAGGAGTGCCAATTACTGGAAAGCACAATAAATCCCACCAGTTGAAGGTCCTGGCAATCTTCTAATGCAGCACTTAGGCAATATCTTGTATTCCTTCAAATACACATGCTCATTCACCTGTCTCTCTCAACACCAGGAACATTTTCTAAAGAATTATAGCTGTCTTTAGACCTGCTACCTAGTGTTAATTATTTGGAACTAAATGCTAGCTAGGCTGCTGGGTTATGTACATAGTGTATGTCTGTATATAGATTTTGTACATGTTCTTGTTGTTATGTAGTCTCAGCTGATGCTTCATTGTTGGCTTCTTGTTTATGTTGCACTTTTTATGTGTTTTGAAAGCAAACAAAATAAAATTAAAGAAAAAAGAATAGGGAACTCATTACATGAAGTATCCTAGCAAAAGTAGGTAGCTGCAGCTCAGAGATTAAGAATACAGAAATGCCACCTCTTACTGTGCAAGTCAAACCCTAGAAGCATTGTACCTGACCTTGATCATGAGGGAACCCTCAGCTCTGGTTGTGGTTATTGGGTTTATAGCATTCTTTGGCATCACTGTCCAGGAGCTGTTTCACTCATAACAAATCTTGCTGTAAGTACAGCATCTGTGTAAAGTAGTTCAGTGATTCTATAGCCAAGTATAGATATATTAACCTGCTTCCCAAACCTGACCAGCTCCTTGAATTCCTTATCAGGTGTGTATACAGGTTGTGCACAATGGGGAAGGATTCCTTCTGAAGATGGCATTTGAAATATTTTGGTCAGACTTGAGTCTTTACTTCTAGTCTTCTAGTCTCATCTCTAGAAAAATAAGAAATATGGTTAGCCTTACAAAAGACTGGGGACTATCTATCTAGAATAGAAGCCACCATCCAGAAGGACTGCTCAGTTAAGCACTATGACTTCTACAATCTGATGCAGGGAGGGGGACCTGTATCAGAGGTCCACCTCCTCCTTTTCTACTGTATTAATTTAATATTTCCTAAATCCAGAGTAGTTTGGTAGAAAAGGAGAGCTTGCTACTTCACCATTATTTTTTATTTTTTATTTATCCTTCTGTGGAGCAGGTTAGTCCCACTAGGCTACTATCCTCTCTACAGGGGAGACCAGAGATAGTAGTGATACTACTAGGGGAAATTTGGCCATGGCATTGGGGAGCATTCCTTGCTCATCATTGTTGCAAATGGAACCCATTTTGCATGTGCACTTCTGGTTTCCATTCCAGGCACCGAGGTGGCCTAGAGAAACAGAGAGGCAGGTGGAGAAAGAAGACGATAATGGAGTAGTGAGAGAAATGTAGGAGAAAGCCAATATCAAGACTGGAGAATGTGTGTGCAGGATTCTGAGGAGATGTTTCAAAGAAATCTGTTGAAAGAAATAAGTCGGCAAACGATGGATGTATAATTACAACCCTTCATTTGGAAGGGCTACTGGATGATTTACTTAAAGAAATGGTGATGTACATTTCAGAAAATGGACATATTTCCTAGGGAGATATTATGGAAAAAAAGACAAAAGGAGGATGCAGAGACAATCCTGAAGAACAGTGGTGACATGGAAAAGAAAACATATGCAGAGAAAGTAAATAAAGGCACAGGGGAAGTAGAAGAAAAGAAAAAGGCAGACAAAAATGAAAAACGGAACTACATGTAAAGATTCAAAGTAAAGAAGACAAAGTAATGTAGAGGTAAGAAGTATGGGACAATTTAATAGTGCCTTTGGGTGTAAAGCACATGAGGTAAGAGCATTTATTCTCATTATTCTCACAGGCTGCAATCAGTGAGATGGCACTCTGCACTATCTACTCCCCTTCCAGTAAAAATGGGTGTTCTCAAGGATCCATTCTTGGACCACTACTTTCTAATATCTTCACCAATGTACTCTATTGCTCTTGGCCACAATCTTCCATAGTCCAACATGCAGATGACTCTACAGTCATCACCATTGACAACTCTCCCTCTGAACTTCTAACAGCTACTCAGTCATCCTTCAACTCAGTTGAGACATGGCTCTCCAATAATCAGCTCATCTGCAACCCTAAAAAAAAACTGTTACTCCTTCTCCCCAAAACAGCTAATCACATCAAATCTTCCTTCTCCATAATGTCCCCAAACAATACCCTTATTGAAGTCAAATCTAGCACAAAATTCCTCGGCATAACCATTGATGATCAGCTGAAATACGACCTTCACATACATAATTGCATTAGAAAAACTCATCAGAAACTAGGACTTCTGTATAGAAATAAACAATTTCTCACTGCTGAAGCCACAATTACATTCACACATGCCTATCTTCTTCCGTGCTTAACATATTGCTCCCAAATACTTACTAATCTCAACTCCACCCTACTTACTAAGCTTGTGTCAAGCTATCATAAGATGGCTAGATTTGCAGCTCAACAAACCTATAAATCCCACCACTGTCTCTCCTTAAAATACCTAAACTGGCTTGAACTACCTCACCAGCTTCTCATCTCCCAGCTCCAAATCATACACTACATTCTATATCAGCCAGCCTTCTGTCCAGCTCTAAGCTCCCTCATCTCCCACTATTCCCCTACAAGGCAACTCAGGAGCGCGACCCAAAATCTATTACAAATCTTTAAACCCAAGTCCAAAACTGGGTGAGACATATATGGCTACCACCCCTCTATAGCATGGAACAAACTTCCACTTGAAATTAGATCCCTTACACATCCCAAGCAAATTAAATCAGCCACAAAAGAGTACTTCATAAGGGACTGGACCTGCAACTGTTCTCAGCCTCCCTGAATGTACCCATTATAACAAACTAATCATTATTCTCTTCTCTCCTTACTTTTTCCTCTCATAATCATCCTCTGTCCTTTTTAATCTACTCCTTCCTTTTTCTTCTAGTCACCTCTTCACTTTCTTTCTCATTCCTTAGCTGCATGTACCTCTTAGGATACTGGTACAGTTCAGGTATTACATAACAACTAGTATAAACATCAACCTACCTTGCTTCCCATGTAACTTCGTATGCATCTATATCTGAAATTGTAACACAGTATTGTTGGTATTTTCTTTTGATTTTGTCTTTCAAGTATTACTGACTACTGTATCAGTTATTAAACTGCACTATAATTTTAAAGTTGTTTGAAATATTTGGAGCTTTTCTCCCCCGGGCCTCTGCTGATAAAGGGCTTATGGCTCAGTCAGGTACTCCCAGTCAACAAATGTAAAATAAAAAAACAAATAAATAAAAATAAATAAATTAACAAGGAGACATTTTGTGACATTATATTTGATTTTTTTCTTGGAAAATATGAAAAAAAGAAAGACTAACTCATGGAATCTTTATGTGATAAAAGCATTTAACATGGAAAAAAAGACAATTCATGGAAAGAGAGACTTTGAAAGGAAATTTGAAAACTTTAAAGAAGTACTGGACATTGCAAAAGTTTATGATAAAAGAGGTTTATGGACTGACAGATGGGATTGTAATATTGTGTTAAAATAGAAAGAAAAAAATTACATAAATCAAAAGGACATATGTGGTAGGGAGTACAGGGCCGCGGTGATGCAGCGGTTAGCGTTGTTGCCTCACAGCAAAAGGTACTCCCATTCGATTCTCGGCTGGAGCGCCTTCTGTGTGGAGTCTGCATGTCCTCCCCTCAGTCAAGTGACGTTAAAGATATACAGGTAGGTGTGAGCGTG
This sequence comes from Protopterus annectens, assembly GCF_019279795.1. NCBI lineage: Eukaryota > Metazoa > Chordata > Ceratodontiformes > Protopteridae > Protopterus > Protopterus annectens. Next base: position 317,317,860 of record NC_056751.1, read on the forward strand.
AATGGGTGTGCCTTCCTTGAAGGATGGGCATCGGGCTGGCAACTCGGCACCGGAAAAATCCCCAGCCAATCATTTGCAGACTGGAGTTCCGCTGCGGCAACCCCTAATTGGGAAAAGCCAAAAGACATTACTATATGTGGTAGGGAGGAGGGGTGTCGTAAAATACAGGGGATGACCCAAAACATTTTTTTTTGTAAAAAAAGGACATTTTGTTAAGTAATTCTGATACAAGAAAATGTAATATTTGTGGGGAAATGGGACAGGATGCAAAAGTGTGAATTGAAATGCTATAAATGTATTAAAACTGGACTTTTTTGGATGGATTGTAAAAATTAAAATAAGAGCAAGGAAAAAGAAAGAGAAGAAAATGAACAAAGAAAAGACATTTTAGAAGTAGTAAAAAAAAAACAGAAGAAAAATTAGATAAAAAATAAAGAGAACAAAGAAGAATGCTCTGAAATAAGTGATGAAGACAACACAGTAAAAAGTAGTAAAGTAAAAAACAAATATTCTACTGGTAATTGGGGAAAAGACAGAAAAAGAAATTTTAAATGGAAAAGTATAAAAAAGAAAGGAAATAAATGAAAAATAATATATAGAGCTAATGGTTGGGGGTTGATATAATGATTAAGATGTTTGATTTACAGAGACAGGATACAGTGTGTGATTCTCACCTTTGGAAAGAAAATTGGCTAGGCTTAGACTGGCCTATTAAGGTAGCTAGCCTAATACTTAGCTATGCACCTATGAAACCATGAATCTAAGGGAAAGGGAAAATTAAAATTTTAGAGTGCTATCTGAAAATGTGAATAGCATTAAGAATATAGTAAGAAGACGAGAGATTATGGATTGGTGTAATAATGTGATGCAGATGAAATTATATTAGTGGATATAAGGTTTTCAACAAAGGAAGAAAGACTACAAACAGAAAAAACTATGGGGTGGAAACATAATCTGGAATTTGGGAAATAAGAATAGCCATACTCTTGTTAAATTACAATAAAGATATTAGATGTAACTTTAGCAAAAATGTGAAGATTAGCCATTGCAGATTTAAAATGAAAAGAACAAGTATATAAAATTATAACATTGTATGCTTATACTAATTGTAAGGAAAGGGAAAGCATATTTCATCAGATTTTAGACTACATAGTAATAAATCTAAATATTATAATAACAGGAGACTTTAATTGTGATTTAAGAGGCAAGTGTAAAAAGGAAGGAAATAATATAAGAAAAAATGGTAGAAGTTATAAGATATAACAAGTTAAAACTTTGGGACAAAAACAAATGAACTTACAAAAGAGATATGTAAAGGGCTGAAATAGATTATTTTATAGTATCAGAAGGTTTAATTATAGGAGAAGGGGAGGTAGTTGAAAGAATATTTTCTGATCATCTTGCAATATGGCTAGAGAAAAAGGAAAATAAGCAAATGAATAAAAAGGATAAAGGCGAAACCATAGAATGAAGAAGGAAAGAGATTAGTAATACAGTTATGGAAAAATCATATTACTATGAGAACATTTTATAAAAATGGGTCTGAATGGTGGATGACATTTAAGGAAGAATAAAAAAATGTTTTCACAGTGGCAATATGATGTAAGAAAAATGGAGAAAGAAAAATATAAAAGAACATACAACAATGCATTGGAAGATTTAGAACATAACTATAGAAATTACTTTGGAAAAAGATAAAGAATTATGTGAAAGAAATCAAGAAAACACAACAATTGTTACTAAAGCAAAGATATTTTTTACAAGGTAAAAGAGAAGAATTGCCGAGTTACTTAAGCAGATTAGTAAAGGAAGATGGCAGTGCAATGAGAAAAATAAAAAACGTAAAAGGGGAAATAAAGAACTCAAGAAAATGTTATCGTTAATGTAGTAAAATATGTACAAGAAATGTTTAAAGAAAAAAAACAAGGAATGTAAAAAAGTTAGCAGAAAAAGGAGAATAGAGATTTGGAAAAGGAGATTTCTTTATATGAGCTAGATAAAGTATTAGGACAAGTAAATATGGATTTGGCTGCAGGATCAGAAGAAATAGGGTATGAAATGTATAAAAGTTTAAGGGAGTTGCAAAAAATATGTTTTTTTTTTAATATTTTGAATGAATGGCTAAATGAAGGTTTTATGTATCAATAATTATGTAGTGGAATGCTTAAACTCATATGGAAAAAGGAAGATAGACGACAATTTAAAAATGGAGACTGATAGTGGTGAACAATAATGATAATAAGATCTTTATGAAAATAATACAAAAGAGAATTTGAAACTAAAATGGGAAATATTATGGAAGATAGTATAAAGGGGAAGGGTTGTCCAGAATTATTAATGACAGAGAAATTGTGGATGATATTATGAATAGAAAAAAAGATGCTAAAATAATGATAGGAGACCCTAATAAGGCATTTGATACAATTAGATATGAAATCTTATAAGTAATAATGAAATAATACTATATAAGTGAGAAAGTTAGGAAATTATATATGTCAGAGTATAATAAAAATAAAGTAAGAATACTTGTAAATGGCTGGTTAAGCCAAGGGGTGCATATGAAGAGTGGTGCAAGACAGGGATGCATAATGAGTTGCATACATTTTGCATAGGTTATAATGTGATAGTATGCGAAATAAATTACAAGAAGGAAGGGTATATATATAACACCTCAAGGGTTAAGAATTGCAGTCCTGTTAACATATGCAAATGACATTATAATAACTACAAAAAAAAAATCAAAATTTGGATAAAAGTAATAATAATTTGCACAAATTATTGTCTAGAGGTGATAGGGATGGCTTTAAATAACGAGAAAAGTAAAAGTTTAGGTGACATAGAAAATATAGGGGGTATATATTTTACCATGAATGAAATTTCTATGCTATGTATAAAATTTGGATATAAAGATGTAAGTAGAATTCAATGGAAAGAAAGCAATAAAATAAATAAAACAAACCTGTCTTTTCTGGAGAACATATAAATTATCATCCAAAAAAGGCATATTTGATAAATTCAGTACTGATGGGAAAAAGAGGATACTTAGTAAGGAATAAGAAGTTATGTACCTGCCATAACGTTCCATGTTAGTTGTCTTCTTCTCACCTTTCTTGCTGGTTGGGTTCAGAGCCGAGGCCATCTTCTAAAGCTCGAGAGCTATTTACTGGCTTGAGGCCTCCCCATATCCCACAATGTCTGGCAGTAGATCCCCAGATCTCATTTGGTAGACCTAACTACAGGCAAATATAAGGACACCTGTCCTAACAGCATATGTTTAGCTAGCTAAAAGGTTGAGGGAATAAACCAGATAAGACCCAGCCAGCTAAAAGGAACTCAGAGGACAAGTCTTCTCGGTCTATTAGGATACGGGGATGGAGGGTGGGAGGCAAGAAGAAGACAACTAACATGGAACGTTATGGTAGGTACATAACTTCTTAATGTTAAGTTGTCTCTCACCTTCATTCTTGCTGGTTGGGACAGCATCCCTAGCACCTCAGTTCAGGGAGGCTCATTGGAACAGACTCTTCAGCACATTGGAACCAAAATCAGCTCTGCTCCTAGAGGCCACATCCAACTTATAATGAGAAATACATGTATGGGGAGTGGCCCATGTAGCTGCCGCACAAATGGCTTCCATTGGTAATCTTGCCTGAAAAGCTACAGAAGTAGCTAAAGCCCTAGTAGAGTGGTCTTTTGGTTTAGCAGGGAGCTGTTTGTTCCTCAATTGATAAATCAAAGTAATAATAGAAGTCAACCACCTAGATAGAGTTACTTTAGACACTGGTAGACTTTGTTTACCTTCAGCATGGGACAGGAAGAGCTGATCTGATTTTCTAATTTGTTTAGTCCTATGAAAGTAGAAACGTAATTGTCTATGAACATCCAACTGATGTAATTTATGTTCAGCTTTGTTGGAATAATTTGGGAAGAAGACCGGAAGATCAATGGACTGATTCAGATTACTCTCAGAAGGTACCTTAGGAAAGAAGGAGGGATTAGTCCTGAGCGAAACTCTGTCATTATGGAAAACTAAATAAGGAGGGCGAACACAAAGGGCCTGGAGTTCGGAAACTCTTCTGGCTGAGGTAATTGCCACAAGAAAGAGGGTTTTCCAAGAAAGAAACTTTAAGGAACATGAAGCTGCGGGTTCAAAGGGGGGGCAATATTAGGGAAGCTAAGATCAAATTAAGATCCCACGGAGGAGGGGGATCTCTTACTGGGGGCCTGAGCAACGTAGTCCCTTTGAGAAAAGCTTTGCAAAGCTTATGGGACATGATACTAGTTTCAGATAGGCCTGTATGAAAATTTGAAATTGCGGCTAACTGAACTCTAATGGTGGCAGAAGAGGATCCAGCCTGAAAAAGTTCTGCTAAGATATCTAAAACGTGGTGGACCGGGACTGAAAAGGGATCTATGTTTTTAGACTCTGCCCAGCAAGAGAAACGTTTCCACTTACTAGCATAAGTTTTTCTGGTGGTAGATTTGTGTGAAGATAAGATGATTTTATGCACCGATTGGGAAATGTCCAGAAGCCTGGCTAAGTTTGGAAGTGGAGCAACCAAGCAGTGAGGTTGAGAGACTGCAGGGATTGGTGCAGCCCGCCCGACTGATGGATCAGGAGGTCTGGTACTGGGTCCAGGGTCCAGGGCTGCTCCAGGAGGTGATGATGCAGGAACAGAAACCAAATTTGTCGAGGCCAGTAGGGGGCAATGAGGATCATCCTGCATCCCAGCGCAGTAGCTTTCTGTATTAGTTTGGGAATCAGGGGAAATGGAGACAATGCATAAAGAAGTCCCTGAGGCCAATCGTGGATTAGAGCGTCTCGGGAGGGTATCCGGGAAGAGGGAGGAGAGAAAAGAAACTGTCGCACTTGCTGTTGAAGGGGGTGGCAAAAAGGTCACAGCAAGGCTGACCCCATTTGCGGAAGATTTGGTCCGCCACTGTCTGACTGAGAGACCACTCGTGAAGCATGAGAATTGCTCTGCTCAGCCTGTCCGCTATAACGTTGGACTTCCTAGGGATGTGCGTTGCTATCAGAAACCACTGGGAAGAGATCTCCCATTGCCAGAGTCTGAGTGCTTCTCAACATAGGGGGTAAGACTTGGTTCTGCCCTGCTTGTTGATGTACCACACTACCGACATATTGTCTGTCTGAATTGCAATGGTTCCGGTGGGAAGAGAGTTCTGAAGAGTTTGCAATGCTAAAAGCACAGCTCTCATCTCCAAGACATTGATATGCAGTTGGTACTCGTGAGGTTGCCATGTGCCTTGGACTGTTCTGCCCTGAAAGTGCCCCCCCACCCGATCAGGGAGGCATCCGTGGTCACTGTGGCTACTGGAGGAGGAAGAACAAATGGTCTGCCCTGGGGTACTGATGGGGAAACCATCCACCAAGCAAACTGGTCTTTGCATGTCTGTGTAATCATAATCATGTGAGACATTGGAAGTTGTAGAAATGACCGTTGGGTGAAAAGCAACCACTGAAGAATCCTCATATGAAAACGAGCCAGGGGGACTAGTATGATCGCTGCTGCCATGAGGCCCAATGCCTTTAGGATGAATCTGGCCTGAATTTTCTTGCATCCTAATAACACCTGTACATGTCGGCGAATATCTAATACTCTGTGTAATGGAAGTCTCGCTGACATGTCTTTTGTACTTAAACTTGCGCCTATAAAGGTTATAGATTGACAAGGCGACAATGCAGACTTTTCAAAATTTATTGTGATACCTAGCTTGGAGCAAGTTTGGATGGTATATTTCCTGGCTCATAGCAGCTGATGTCTGGTGGTAGCAGTAAGGAGCCAGTCGTCTAGATAGGGAAACACCTGGAATCCTTGCCATCTCAGGTGAGAGGTAACTACTGCCATACATTTGGTGAACACCCTGGGGGCTGTGGTGAGACCAAAGGGCAGAGCTTGGAACTGATAATGACTGGCTCCCAGCCGGAAGCGGAGGAATCTTCTGGAGCGCCTGTCCATTTTGATATGGTAGTACGCATCTTGAAGATCTATGGAGCACATCCAATTGTCCTGACCCAAAAAGGGTAGAATGGACTGAAACGTGACCATCCGGAACTTCGTTCTTCGTACAGACCTGTTTAGTCTGCTGAGATCCAAAATGGGTCTCCAGTCCCCAGTCTTTTTTGGTACCAAAAAGAACCTTGAGTAAATTCCGGATCCTTGCTGGTCTGCTGGGACTCGTTGGATGGCTCTTTTTTGTAGCAGTTTTGAGATCTCTTGGACTGCTTGTTCCCCTTAGACTGGGTGGAACATCTGGAAGGAATTTGTTTGACCTTAAGGGGGTATGAACAAAGGGAATTCTGTAACCTCCGGATAAGATAGACTGTACCCATCTGTTTTGAGTTATGTCTTGCAGGCTTTTGGGTACAGCGATAATCTTCCCCCGACTGCCTCTGAAGGCGGGCAGCCGGGCAGCCCCTCAGGGATGCTTGGAAGGGCTTGTCAGAGAAGGAATCTCTGCTGCCCTGATTTGGTGGTCCCCCTCTGCCTCGAGGGCGGCGCCTATTGTTGTTCCCTCCTCTGCCCCTGGAGGGAAACTCACCATGTGTGTCAGGCACGGCTCTCTGTGGTTTCCCGAACCACATTTTGCCACTTTTCTGACCTTTGGGGTATGGTCTAGAAAGAGTGGAAAAATGGACTCCCACAGCAGAGAGAGTCTTGCCTTCCTGCTCACACCTGGTAAGGGTATCCTTCACCTGTGGTCCAAAAGGAGCAGAACCATCAAAAGGGGTATTGGTGAAAGACGCCTTAAAGGGGTCCGCAAAGTTACATAACCGCATCCAAGCATGCCTTCTCAAGGCCACACCTGTGCCTGTGGCTCTACTCGCCCCATCGGCCGCATAAAAAATGAGCTGCATGGAGGAGTTCACTATCGAATTAAGAGTCGCCAGCTGGGAGGTAATCTTATCCTGGGCCCCCGCAGCTGATGGATCTTGAAGGGTATCTCCCAGCTCCTTAAGGAGATCCCTTTGAAGGCATGTAAAATGGCACAAATAGTTCAGCGACCGCATGGAAAAGGTTGCTGAGGAAAACATCCGCTTCCCATATCTGTCCATCGTCCTAGACTCCTTATTAGGGGGATGGACAGACGAAGAAGTCTCAGCCAACTCCTTTTTTGTGGCCGCTGCTACCACCACAACATCAACAGGGACACCCTTTGTCAAAAATTGTTTGTCTTGTGGTGCTGTGATTAATTTTGTGGGCTTTCGGGGAGTTGGTTCCACTGTGTCTGGGGCTGACCACGCCTTTCGAGCCACCACTGCCATCAGTGGAATGAAAGGCGGAGACACCCAGGAGGTGGAGGGGCGAGAACCAAACGCGTCCAGATATACAGACTCATCCTCAGAAGGGTTAAGGGTAGTCCAGTTCCCCCTCTTCCTATGCATCTCAAGGATGTCTGAGAAGGAGACATCTTCAGAGGGGGACCTCGGGGACCCTTCTGAATCCTCTAAGTCAGTATCCGAAGTGAAAGACTCAGGGGAGTCAACATGCTTCCTCTTACATTTCCTCTTTCAAGGGGGCTCCTCTGAGTGATCAGGGGAGGCCTCAGAAGAGGAGGATGCGCCCACTGGGGTGACCTGGAGTGCTTGTTCTCCTCGCTTGGGGTCTGGAGGAGGGGCAGAGGCAGACGCAGGCACCATGGGGGAGGAGCCAAAGAGGCTGATCGTGGGACTGACTGAGGGGCCAGCACACTGCTCATGACCTCGAAGGCACCCCTTCCCGGCAGAGAAGGCGGCTCAGGCTCCAAAGAGACCAGAACCCTCCCCGGAACCAAGAGGGATGGCTCCAAGGCCGATGTAGGAGCCGAGCTCACCTGCGCCAAAGCTCTGAGATGGAGAACGGGGTCAGACAAGGGTCCAAAGCCACTCACCCCCTTGGAACTTACGATGGAGTCTCGGCGCCCAGATCCCTCCAAGGACAGTGCCATGGAAGTGATCGGAGCCGAAGGAACCGAAAGGGTAGGTATCGGCGCCGACGGTTCCACGATCCGAACCCCAACCAGCTCTGGCTCCGAACTCAAGGGGTGAGTCGGAGGATTTACTACTGTAGAGACAGGCAGAGCTGAACCCTGATGAGGGGGGCTAGATAGCATTTTAGCCAGGGCCTGCGATTTCAGAAGTCTGCTCACCACTCTCTCCAAGTCATGGTCAGACAGTCTCGAAGACCGAGAAGAGTGAGATCGGTGACTTCGCTCCGACTGTAACAGAGGCGACCCCGGAGCTGAGTTAATCGACTCTAGGGATGGGGACCTAGAACGCTTTTGGCTCCCTGAAGGTTCCGATACCAGGATCGGAGCCGACTGAGAGGCAGGTACTTCAGTTTCCGGCCGGAACCGAAGTCGAAGCAGACGCCACATCCGACGACGGCTCCGAGCTGGGAGCCGACGGCTTCGATGGCTTGGAGTGTTTCCCTGGCTGAGTCTTAGCAGGTGACCCTTCAGGTTTTAGTAATCCTCTAAGGATTAACCTATTCCTACGCTCCTGCAGGACTCTTGGACTAAAGGTGTGACACACCGAACAAGAGTCCTGCAGGTGTAGGGCACCCAAGCAGTAGACACAAGAAGTGTGACCATACGTCAGAGACATTTTCTGACAGCATGAGTCACACTTCTTGAATCCCGATACCTTAGTATCTTTGGACAGCCTGTAAAAAGAAAAATCACAGGAAAAAAAGGCCAACAGTACAACAGTAGGTAACAAGTATATCACACCTTAACAACACACACACTATAACTATAATATATATATATATATATATATATATATATATATATATATATATATATATATATATACTATAAAAAGTAAAGTACTACAACTATTTCTACCTGAAAACACTACAAAAGTTATTTTAGAGAACAAGGGTTAGCCTCTAACTAAAATGGCTACCTTGAAGAGAGAAAAAGAGAGAGGGGGAGGGGAAAACTCTCTAACAGTAAAAACGAGTTTTCTAAGGGGATGGGATAGATCTAAAACTACACAGAGACAAAAAGTACTAAACTACTATAATAAGAACTAAATGCTAACTATTTATATGAAATTTTTTTATATAAAACCTATCAAAAGACAAAAATACGACCTGAGCCAGCAAAAGCAACCTCGTAGCAGAAGTGGCAAACGAGATCTGGGGATCTAGCGCCAGGCATTGTGGGATATGGGGAGGCCTCGAGCCAGTAAATAGCTCTCGAGCTTTAGAAGATGGCCAAGTCGGAGCCGAGGATTGGCTCCGAACCCAACCAGCAAGAATGAAGGCGAGATAGACAACTTAACGTGTATTTATGTTGCCAACAGTATTTGAAAATGAAGTATTGCAGATATTTTTTCATGTACATGGGTTTCTAGATTATACCCAGTAAAAAGAGGAGTTCTGCATATAAATAAAGAGGAAGGGGGTTTAGGGCTACTTAACCTATGCTGTGTCATCAAATGTGTACAAAGTTTTAATGTGGATAAATGAAAAAGATGAGAGATTAGTAGAAAAAATTTATAAATATAAGAAGATAGATTTTGGGATATGGCAAAAAAAGAGTAAAAGAGAAAAAAGTATAAAATGAAGAAATAAAATGTTACCAAGAAAAAAATATTTTTGGGGAAAATAAAAATTGATGATATAGAAGAAGAAAGAAATGTTTGCTATAAGAATACAATGATACAACACTGCTATGTAAAACTATGGGAAAATCTAACATATGAAATAATTAAAGCTAGAAAGACAAGCAGCAAATGGTGTTATAAGAAAGTGGAATGTCAAGATTTTTTGTGGAGACTGGTAGTGAATAAATTACCAGCAAAAGTAAGTATGCCATATATAAAGAAAACTGATCGGATTTGTTTACACTGTCAAAAAGAAACTATTGAACATGTATTTTTTGAAATGTAAAAAAGTAAAAAAGCTATGAGGAAAATTTGTAAAGAAGATTTTTTTCAAATAAATGGATAAAATAAACATGGATATGATTAAATATTGATATTTTAAGAACAGAAGTAAAGAATATGTCAAAAATAATAGACACCTTATTTTTATGTCATATGGGTTATACAGCATGAAAGAATAAATTAATTATGTTTAATTGTAAATGCATTTTAGAGACAGTATTAAGTATAACCAGACTGTAGTTTTGGAAAAAGGAGTGGGGGTCTAATAAGGGTGAAAATTTACTACAACTGTAAGGAAAATTATGAATTTGTGTAAATATTTGTATATCTATATATTTGTGCATTTGTAAATATGTTGAATATAAGAGCACTTTTTTGTATATAAATAAAGGGCCTTAACTCTTTTCGATAGGTGCTGTGGGATCTTTTACATCCACCTGAACTATCACCAAGTCAAGCAGATGGGACCTCGGTTTAATGCCTCATCTGAAGGATGACACACTCAAGAGTGCAGCATCTCCATTATGCTGCACTGCATTAACAGCAATCAATCTACCTAGTAAGGGAATAGAACCCACAACCTTTTGCAACAAATGAGAGTGTGCCACCTGTTCAACATTGACACAGACATTATCAATGCATTGTTAATATTCTGGCCTTTCTCAATCTGCTGAAAATTTTCTTACAAATGTTTTTGAGGAGAACTCCCCAAAGAAAGGGGTCTTCTAGAGGCTCTGCTCTCAGGCAAAGGTGCCCACTGGGCTATAGCTGAAAGTGTAATGGACAACAAAGGTAGACATAAGATGAACTGGAGGTGAGACAGAATGCTATGCCTTGGCAAAGACAATCTAAATGAAAACAGCAATTCTTGGACATAAAGATATAATCTGTTATGAGGAGCTAAGGGCAGGTGACAGACCATGGTAGTGAAAGAAAAATAGACAGACATGAACTAATTGGCTATAACAAGACACAGAAAAAAGTGCTAAAGCTGACACATAAAAAGCAACACCAGGAATAGCAACACTAAATAACCCAGCCTCAGTGTCAGTGACACTGGCCAGGTTAATATCAGAGGGATAAACTTCAGTAACAGTGGGTTGATGCTAGATTATCCTGAGTCTGTTTACCAGATGTCATTACCATAAATTTGGTAGCACTGAGGTCAAAATAATCAATGCCTTTCATACCAGAGGCAACAAAATCTGCTGGATTGATATTTGGCCAAGTCATTAGAGAGTTGTGAAGGAAAATGAGGCAATGCTTGGAGAAGTCTATATCTATAGGTCCGGGAAACTAGCATCACTGGCATTCTAGTGACTTAATCCAGCATTATGTGCTTAATATCAGCTACCAGCTTGCTGCATTCAGTTAGTGGGAACCATGATGTCAGTCTCTTGAACTAGAGGGGGTTGAAGAAAAGGCTGGTGCAGGGCTGTGACCAACCTCAGACCTATGGGAGATTCCTGGGGAAAATACAGTATTTGAGAGGCAGGAGAACTCACAACTACATTAATATCTTGACTGAGCCGGCACAGGTTTCTAAACCACAGACAAAGATTTAATAGTAGTGAAAGGATAAATGAGGATCTTGCTTTACATCCAATAAAAGACACTAGGGTTAAGACATATCTAACTGTTTACATGAAAGATGTTCCCTGGGTCTGTCCTTAGTACCTCTGTGTTTGTGGTAGTCTGTACAATGTTTATTCTGTTGCTTTCACAACTTCTTTGATAAGACATTTTTGGACTGAGGCAATGGAATGTGACAATGATGTAAACACTTCATTCTGTCTATTATCTCCTTTGTGAGGGCATTTTTGACAGTCCTCTTACTTCTGTGCCCCGTGGCTTCATTAAATCCCTTGCAAACTTTACATGCCTCCATATTATAGATCAACCCAAGGAACATCACATACTTTAAGTGCAAATCTGCTAAGGGAATCTTTTTGATACAAGGGAACAATAAAAGAAAGTCTCTGTAGTGCACTTGCCTGGGAGGGTGGGTTGTGGTGCATCTCCCTCTGTGGTGACATGGCATTATTGGGCAGTAGTGTAGGCCACTCATTTTAAGTCTTACTTACCTGTAACAGCAGATATTTGAATTCCTCACTGCCTCAGTGGCATTTTGGGTTATCTGTCAAGGTAACCTAGTACTGGCCAGCTTTCAAAAGCTCAAACTCTCCTCCCTCTCTCTTCCTGTGACAGCTGATTGGCTGAGCATATCCTGAGACAGAAACCTTCAGCTGTCATAGCAAGTGAGTGCTCCGGCTTGTCACTTCCACAAAAAAAGGAGAGAAAAATACCTGAAGCCAAAATCATCTAGCAAGAGTAAATTCACAGCCAGTCACAATACCATGTAAAAACCAAATCCAACAACAATTGAATCAAAGATGTTGAAAACCACCTCAAATATGCACAAACTGGGGGATTGTGGGTGTACTATTTTCATCATTCTCACTGCCTCAGAGGTATTTTAAGTAGATTCCAAAAAGCTTAATCTACCCGGGAGGTGGAAGGATAAGGATCAGGAGACCCTGGAAAATGGTCCTTGCATTGCATAGCTTGCTCTGTACCTTGAAAAGGAATCAGTTGGCAGTACTTTGTGAATATATGAACAGAGGACCAGGTCTGCTGCCTCCAGAATGCTTCTAGAGTTCACCCCTCTACAATATGCCATTGAGAAGGATTAGGCCCTAGATGAGTGAGCCTTAACCTTGCCGATAAGACATTTATCATGGTGGCAGTAACAGAAAACAATAGCAGAGGACAACTATTGTGCAATAGTTTGCTTACAGACAGGTTGACCTTTCTTAGCCATGCATAGGAGACAAACACCTGTTCAGTATTCATAAAGGGCTTTGTTCTGTTAAGGTAGTACCTAAGCTGCCTGTTCACATCTAAGCTATGTAGTATCTTTTCTCCCTTGTTTTTTTTTTTTGGATTAGGATAGAGCGATGGCTTGATTCAAGCCAAATTCAGAAACATTAAGCATAAATGAAGTATTAGTGTGTAACACAATACTATCTTTCTGAAAAATCAGATAGGGTTGGCCCACTATGACAGCTTGCAGCTCAGAGACTCACCTTGCAGATGTCACAGCAATGAGTAAAACAGTCTTACAAATAATGAACCATAAATCAGCCAGACAGGCGGGTTCAAAAGGAGGTAAGGTCAATTTTTCAAGAACAAAGCTGAGGTGGAGGAAGAATATACGGTTTACTATCACATATTCAATTGTCATTTAGACGATTGAATATGTGCGAAAATCATTTTCTTGAGCTGAGAGTTCGATCACCACAATGTCGAAGCTGACATGAGTGAACAGCCACTATTGTCAGCTTCAACATTGCGGTGCAGATTGCAATATAGTGGGGATCGGGAAATGTACCCTTACCCTCACTGTAGTGCGATCTCGGAGTTTGTGTAGTGCGATCTCGGAGTTTGTATATATAAGTAGGGGGGTATGGGGGATGCAGGGGGCTTGCCCCCCCTGCAAACTTTATTGTTAGTTGTGGGCGGATGTGAGCATTTCAGCAAAGTCGATATTTGACATTGCTGTGCTCTGTTCGATATTTCGGTTGCTCGTGTTTTGATTTCCGACAATATTTGTAGGAAATCTTTGCGTTCGTCTAAATGACATTCGCAAATATGATAGTAAACCAGAATATACATTTGAGGGAGTCTCATGTCTAACACTCCTTTCATAAATCGTTTGACTACAAAAAGAGACAAAAGAGGAGATCTATGGGCAGAACAAGCTGAGAAGGCCACAAGATACACTTTGATAGAAGTATAAGACAAACCATCTCTAAGCAGCTCACACAAATATTTCCAAACCAGAGGAGTCAAAACAGTTTCAGGACCTCTGTTATTGGCTAAGCACCATCTAGAAACACTCTTTCACTTGTAAACTTAAGATTTTCCAGTTGCAGATTTTCTTGCCTTCTTAAATACTTCTCCATGTCCTCATGGAACAAGTGCCTAAAAGTTATTAAAAATAGAATCATCCATGTTGTCAGCTGTAATTGCTCTAAAATGGGGTGTACTATTCTCTCTTGAAGCTATGAGAGCAGATCCAGTCAGTGAGGAAAGTTTGTGGAAATTGCCTTTGGTCAATTCCATTAAAAGGGAGAGCCAAATTAGCCTCAGCCAGAAGTGGATTACCAGAATAATCTTTGATAATCCTTTTTGAATCTTTAGAAGTACCTTAGGAATCACTGGAAAGAGTGGAAATGCATACAAGGACATTCCTAACTACAGAATGGTACAGCATCTGTTTTCCAAGGATGGCTGCAAGAAAGTCTTGAACAGAATTTTTTCAGTTGTCTGTTTTTAAAGGAGGTGAGCAGATCTACCTGAGGTCTTCACTACATTGGGATCAAGTCCTAGATCTCTGCATGAAGCTTCCACTCATGAGGGTATATCCAGGTTCTGCTTAGACTGTCTACCACTGTGTTTTCCTCTGATGGAGTTCATGAGGCCTGAAGAGTCACAGAATGCTGTAGAGCCAACTCCCAGGCCAGCAAAAAGGGTATAACCTTGCACCCCTTGTTCAGGTACCACATCACAGTAATGTTATCTGTGCCCAGTAGAAAAGGATGTGGAGTCCATAAGTGATGAAGAACTTTTGAGGCATAAAGCACTGCCAACATCTCTTTTACATTTATGTGCTTTGGTGTGTTCTGAAGGCCCCTGATGGCTTGCACTTGAACTCCCAGGGACACCGTTTCCCAAATAAAATCTAAAGAGTCCATTTGGACACATTTGACTGGGGTCTGAAGAGAAAGAGAGAGAGAAAGGTAGCCCTCGATTCAGAGATAGTTGATTCTTCTACCACTGCAGTTCCTGTTTCACAAATTACAGTACCATTACTTGGAAATCCAAGGGATAAAGGTGCTAGGTCCAACAATTAAATTTTCCCATATGTAGTCTGGCTAGTGGCTTCATGAAGATCACTGAAGCCATGAGATCTACAATTTTGGGGAACTCTCTTGTTGAGGCCATGTGTAGAAGAGAGAGAAATCCAGGAAAATCCAGTGATGTCAGAATTTTGGTTTCTGGCAGGAAGGCCATCCTTTTTACTGTCTCTATAAAACACCCTAGGAAAACAATTTATTCAGAGCATGTGAGGAAGAACTTTTAAAGGTTCAGTTTGGCACTCAGGTGGGAAAGGATGGATGTGATCTTACCCAAAGACTCCAAGCATCAGGATACAGAATCTGCACAATTCATCTAAATAATGAAAAAAAATGTGAATGCCAGGGGATCTGTAATAGGCAACCACTGGGGCCAGACACTTTGTAAATACACAAGGTGCAACAGATAGCACAAAGGGTAATGTAGAAAACTGACAGCGTAAGCCAGACACAGCAAATCTCAAAAAATTATTGAAATTCAAAGCAATGCGAATATGATGAAAAGCATCCTTGAGATCTACAGTCACCACAAAACAGTGATCTGGAAGCAATGCTAAGACCAGCTGTAAGATAAGCATTCTGAATACGAGAACTTTTACAGAAGTGTTTAGAAACAATTTTTTATTTATTTTATTTTTTATTTAACATTTGTTGACCGGGAAAGTCCGACTAGGTTCCACAGATCCTGTTTTCAGCGGAGGCCCTGGGAGAAATGCTCCAGAAGCATGTCTTTAGATTTTTAGGATGAATCTATAACAAGTCTCCAGGTGTGCTCCTTTGTTTGTTACCAAAAAGACTGGAGTAAAAGCCTTTTCCTTTGTATATCACAGGCACTGGTTCTATAACCACTACTTCTACTTTGTGATGGAGCACTGGAGAACAGCTTTGTCTGTCTAGTGGGTGTGGGGGAATTCCCCTAAAAAGGGAAGTTTTTTCTATTCACTACCAGGTGTATCCTCTCTGAATTTATTCTCAGAACCTCTTTGCTTGAGACTACTTGTGGCCATGCTGGAGGACTGAAAGACAGCCAGGGGAAGAAGGAAGGGCAGGAGGGGGGTGGGGTGCGATGTGACTTGGCACAGTCATCCCTTTGCAGAAGGATGATTGTTTTTGGAAAGGAACATGTCTTATTTGGTTTTGAAGAATTATCCCCCTGCCATTTCCTTTTGGATACCTGACTTTTCTTTGATTGGGATTTCTGTTTGTTCTGTCCCTTGAAGGAAGATACCTTGTATGGGGAGAACTTGGGTACATGAATCATCCTAGATACCCCATGCATTAATTTGCTTCTATCATCCCAATGTTTGAGAGTCTATGTAACAGAGGGTCCAGACACCAATTCAGAAATTAAAAGTGCATTCAAAAATTCTGCATTTAAATCATCAGAATTTACACATTTAAGCACACCTCTCAAAGCATATTTTGAAGCCAGAGTTAAATTAGAGACAGTTTCATGCATATAAAACTTTTACTCTGCAGGTAAGGATGCAGCAAAATCATCCAAACTGTATGCACACTGTAAAATATTTTTCCCCATATGGCCTTGATAATTTAACATTCTAAAGGCTAGATTACTAGATAAAGATGATCCTTTACCCTGAAGATCTAATGATTTTTCTTCTCTGTCCAGGGGCATTGGATTAGATGAAGCCAGGGACTTTTTATTTGAGTAGGCAGCTGGGTCAGCATTCAGATGAGAAAGAGACCTGTTATAATCAAGCAGACCCTATATTTTCTCTGAGCCTTTTAGGGACTGTTGGAATAGATACTGTTGTCCTGGAGGCAGCTCAATAAACATCTTCCAAGGCCAGTAAGATAGGGAGATAGCCAAAAGAACTATGTATCTCATCCTCGACAAGGTCATACACCCATCCCATCTCTGAGATAATTCCCGAATGCTCCCAAACAAAAACATTTCTAAATCTAGCAATTATCTGAGGAAAAGTGAACACTTATTTGGACTTTACCTAAGGTTCACCTGCCAAAGAATCAGAGTGGCTGGTCTCAGTATCAGCTAGGAAATCACCATTGTCCTCATCAGATTCCTCATCATTCTCTGAAACAGAAATATTTTTAGCTAGACTAGCACTAGAGCCATATATGGCAACACAACCACCAACATAGCTGTCTGCAGAACACTCTTAGCAGAGGAAACCACATCAACTTTATAAACAGCTATAATCTGATTATTTTGTTGATTTTTCTTATCAGCTTCACTGATAGATTAATACCTGAGGATCAAATATTATGTCTGGCAAGGGATTTCTTACCCTGGACTACTCTTGTACCTAAAGGGTTTGTTTCTCTCAAACCTGTGCCAGACACTGGAATAACACAGAAGGATGTGCCCAAACCTTGTTCCATAGCGGCCCTGACAGAATCACTAACCATAGCTTAAGGCACTTTTTTATTTAGTTTTTTTTCTTTTTAGGTGCAACCGTATTTGAAGGGGGGAGGTACCAGAGTTAAGGTCCCTCATGTAAAGGGAGAGATCACCAGACAGAATAATAAACTGACAGTACTGGATAATGTATCACAATAAGCACTTAATGTTTCTAGTAATAAGTATGTCCCTACACAACTCTGACAAACTGATCTAGTATCACAACAAACAGTTTGAAATATGTCCAGAATTATTTTATAACTGACAGAAATTAAAGAACTTCCAGTACACAAAGTCAAACACCAAAGCAACTAGTGTGAGCCAAAGCAGTGTTAAAAATTAGCTCCACACACTTCAGTCATGCTGAACTGTCATACAAATAATGTTTAATAGCACATTTAAACTAGAAATCTCCATAGTGCATTCAAATAATTTAATTTGCAATAAAATTGTGATCCAATGTTAAAAACACGCAAAGCAGAGCCATTCAAATTGTAAATAATGTATAAATTATGTAAAAAATCCAAGTTCTGCAATATTTTGCTGTCAAAAGACAAAAATAAAGAAAAGTAACAACATTAAAGACAGGTGCAATTAATTTTTAGTTCTAATTGCATGAAACAGCCCCTAGTGTCCAACAGCACACACACACACACACACACACACACACACACACACACACACACACACACACACACACACACTTCTGGGGAAATACTGAAAGTTTCCTCAGAAACAGTAAATAGTCTTGCTGTATCCAGGACTGTTTGTAAGCTTTTGAGCAGTGCCAAAGTCTGCCCTTCAATTTTTCCCTTAGCTCTACTAGTTCTCTCCTCTCCTGCACTTTTACTAGCTTATTAGTCTAGCACTTTACAAGACTTCTTGTAGCAATTATTGTAGCACACAAAAGTGCTACCAGCACTAAACGTTCTACAAGGAAACATATCCAGTACTTATTATTAATACCCACCCCTCCAGGCATGTCTAAAGGTCAGTTCCCTGTGCTTTCTCCTATTAACCTGGTGAACTTGGGCATCCTGAGGCAATGCAGCAACTGCCTCATGTACACCGACAACCCTCTCCTCTTACCTCCCAACACTCAGACTTGTGAAAGATGCACTTATATATCCAAATTGGAAGCCACACACTATACAGCCAAGACAGGAATAGCTGCTCAAGAGGAGAAGGTCAACACTTGCACCACACCACATGGAACACATAGCCCTCCAGAACACACATCAGCAGTGCCTTCACATAAAAACAAAAACCAGACACCCACCTTCGCGGACGCTCTCAATAAAAATCTACCCAAACAGCAGAGACCTCTAAGGCAGAAATGCACTCGACCACCACAACACAACACTAATCACAAGACACATAACTCTCCTAAACAGTGTGCCACTCAATCAAAGCCCCTAAGGCAAAACAGCAAGCCCAACACACTAGTCATAGGTGACTCAATAGTGAGGCATACTGATTTCTCACTCACTAGGTTGAATAAGGAGAAAGTAACAGTCAGCTGCTGGTCAGGTGCCAGGATCCACCAAATAATGCATGCACTCAGGTCCCTCAACAACAGGTACAAATATGACTCAGTCACTGTACATGTGGGTGTTAATGACCTGAGATGTAATTCCTTGGATTACATGAAAAGAGACATGGAGGAGCTCTCGGATTATGCAGCCCAGGCGGGTATGA
The DNA here is from genome assembly GCF_019279795.1 of Protopterus annectens. Classification (NCBI taxonomy): domain Eukaryota; kingdom Metazoa; phylum Chordata; order Ceratodontiformes; family Protopteridae; genus Protopterus; species Protopterus annectens. The sequence continues at coordinate 317,336,758 of NC_056751.1, forward strand.
CCCTAGCCCTGAGCTACCATCACCCAGAATGATACCACAGTACAAGCAGAAAATGATTGATTTCAACAGTTGGCTAAGTTTCTGGTGTCATTCTAAGGGGATCCATTATCTGTCTGCCTGGGATGACATGACTGACAGACCTCGTTGCTTTGCCAGAGATGGCCTGCATCTGTCGGCCCTGGGCTTCCGGATACTGGCCAAGGCTCTTGCCACCCCTATAGTGCCTTTTTTAGGCAGTGTTCCAAAGACCAAATTACCACCATAACAGCTACAAACAAATGCATTCTGAGGGTCCAATACACTTGCCCAATGTTTCCTGGAGTTCATTAATTCCAATGCCCTGGACAAGCTCGTTCTTAACCCCACTAGAGGTAGCAACGTCCTTGACCTGGTCATTACTAACATGGGTGACTGTTGTTCTAGACCAATAGTCAGCTCCTCCCTGGTTAGATCTGACCACAAACTAATAACCTTGGAAATCCACATGCCTCCTACCCCCCACCCCAAAGGTAACCACCATGAAAAACTTCTCCAAAGCTAACTTTGGGATCCTAAAAACAGAGGTGGCTAACTTCACGTCACCTATGCAAATGGAGAACAGTTGCATGACTGCTGAATCATATGCCAATGCACTGTACAAACCCATATATAAATGCATGGATCTCGCCATACCCAATAGAACCAAGACGCTCTCCTCCAAAAAAAGGAAGCTAATCTGGTGGTCCCCTGCCATAAACAAACTCTACAAAAGAAGGAGGAAACTGATACGGAATAAGGTGAAGTCCCAAGACTGGAAAAACTCCCTTATCAGCCTCAACAAAAAGTTGAGATCCCTCATCAAATCCTATAAATCTAGCTATGAAAACAGAATTGCAGCAGATACTAAAGACAACCACAAGGCCTTCTATAGTTATGTAAAAATTCTCCACGGCAATACCCAGATTTGCTCTGAGCTACTTTACAATGGCACCTCCTATACTGAGCCAACAGATATTGCCAATATACTGGCCGACAGATTCAGCGCCAACTTTACCCCCCCCCCCCAAAGGACCATCACAATACCAGTAGATTGCCAGGCACCCAGTATTACTGCTGGACAGGTTAAAACAGCACTGTCCAAAGCCAAGAATACAGCTTCTATGGGACCTGACAATATCCCTGGCTGTGTTATATATGAATTACAGAGTGAACTGGCACCTCACCTGTGTGCCCTGTTCAATCACAGCCTCACCTCAGGCTTTGTCCCTTCCGAATGGCACACTGCTACAGTCATCCCTCTCCACAAAGGAGACGTGACTACAGACCCTGGGAAGTATCGCCCCATTAGCTATGGAACGCATCATCATGGACCTAATAAACAAGGATATAGGGAATCTCCAAATTCTGGATCCCACATCATTTGGTTTTGTGAAGGGTAGATCATGCCTGCTCAACTTGGTCGACTACTTTGAGTCAGTCACCAGAGCTGTGGATGAAGGCAAGGTGGTTCATACAGCCTACCTTGATCTGGCCAAGGCCTTTGATACCATTCCCCACTCAGGAATCATAGAAAAACTCACTAAGCTAGGCATCAACCCCTATATCCCTAGGTGGGTTGCAAACGGGCTCACAGGTAGAACCCACAGTGTGAAAGTAGCAGACTCTAAGTCAGACTGCTGACTAGTCACGAGTGGAGTCCCACAGGTTTCGGTCCTGGGTCCTCTCCTGTTTGGTATCTACCTCTCTGATGTCCAGGCCAACATGAAGGGACTCTAGCTGACAAAGTTCGCAGATGACTGCAAGTTGGGAGCTATTATTAACTCAGAAATAAGAAAATGAACCAGCAGTTGAACTCCAGGAAGCAACCAGTGAACCAGTTAAATGAAAAAAACACGAATTTTGACCTTGGTTTCGTCTTTAATCCGACTTCATCAGAACACAAGTTAATACTGATAAAGAAACACCTTATATACACATTTAAAAATGACATCATCTCCAATCAACTGAATGATAACTTAATACACTCAATTAACACTGTGCAATCAATTAAATTGTGCAATCAATTAAAAGGCCAGCATACACCATAAAGGAAAAACCCATACGCGAATTCAACCATCATTAAAATCTGTTTTAAAAATAATGAAAATATTTGTGCTTAAATTAAGCTTGCCAGACTAATTTAATGCATACCAAACCTAAAATATTCTTAAATGTACTAGCTTATACGAATGTTAAAATAATATAATGTGATGTGAATAAAAGCTGGGTCACCCCAATATATTTTTTAATTTTAAAATAGGCATAATAGAAATGCAGTCGTTAATACCTGGAAATTCCAGTGCATTCAATAATAACTGCCATTTCATCTCAGCTATATCTAAATGTACATCCAATTTCCTTCCAAATTTATCCACGATAATTTGCTGTAGCACACAAAATTTGAATTGATGCCCACTATTGATGTCAATATGCCTATACAGGGCATTAGTCTTTTTCTTTAGCCTAATATCAGACTGATGTTCAATAATACGATCTCTTAATGCCCTCCAGGTCTTTTCTATGTAAAAGGCTGGACATTGTGTGCACGTAGCCGCATACACGACATTTGTAGTGTAGCAATCAAAATGAGCTCCAATCCTGACAGTGTTTCCAGCTAACTTAAATACAGCACCCATAACTTTAATCAAGTGACACACACTACACCTACCGCACTTGAAATTACCCTTATTCCTACAATTAACGGCTTGTGTAGTGTCACTCTTTTCCAATAATTGCTTAAAGGAAATTCCTTTCCTATAAACACATTTTGGTGGTCCCCCTAATTTCCCACTAACTGTGTGATCTATTTCCAAAACTTTCCAATTGTTGACAATGATGTCAACAACATAAGGGGCATCAAAGGAAAAGGTGGTAATAAAGTATAATGCCTGGTCACCACCACTCCGTGCACCAACATCATCGTTCCTAAGACTGATTTCACGCATGGGAACAGTGTTGCCCTCAACATGCTCATACCTAGTACCCTTTTTTCCATACAATAGGGCCCAATAGACACCGTTAGCCCTTTTAAGTTTAACTTCATCAGCTATGCAATCACACAGAGCCAATGGATACCCACGCCTAATAAACATTGACTTAATAAATTCAAGCTCTTTATTAAAATCTTTCTCCAAACTTGTCATTCTCGCTGCCCTGACCATCTACTAGTGAAAAGAAATTCCTGCTCCCAATATGCAGGTATATTCAGGTATTTGGTTAATGATTATCCAGTGGTGAGTGGGATATTTGGAGTACCCAAGATCCATAAAGGTTTGAACAACTTGGCATTTAGGCCAATTGTTGATGGAAAACATAGTAAAACCTGTTTCATAAGTAAATTTCTTCATTTTGAGCTACAAAAGGGTTTAAAGGCATTTAATTATATTTCAAAGGATTCGTGGTCTTTTTTAGAGAGGTTAAATAGCATCAAACTCACCAACGACACTATTATGGCAACAGTAGATGTTGTAAACTTGTTTTCAGTTATCCCTACAACAAGAGGATTAGAATGGTTGGAGGTGCAATTATTGAAAACTGGGTTATTTGATCAGGACAGAATCAACTTGTTGGTGGGTTTAATGGAAATTGTGTTGACAAATAATTTTATTTGTTTTGATGGTAGTTATTTCAAGCAAACAACTGGCATAGCGATGGGGGCGGCGTGTGCCCCAGTATATGCCAATTATGTAATGGCATATTGGGAGCAGGAATTTCTTTTCACTAGTAGATTTATGCCCCATATTAGTTTTTATACCCGTTTCCTGGATGATTTGTTTATCATTTGGGAAGGTGGGAATGATCATTTTGGAGAATTCATTGAATTTATCAACAATTCTGTTGATTTCCTGAAATTCACCTATAACATGAGCCAAGCTGAAATTGACTATTTGGATGTGCATTTGGCCTTAAATTCGGTTGATTCTACTTTGGTATCCACTATCCATAGAAAAACTACATTCTCTAACTCATATTTGAGTTATACAAGTTGTCACCCTGACCATCAGAAAAAGGCAATAGTCAAAGGGCAGATGGTCAGGGCAGCGAGAATGACAAGTTTGGAGAAAGATTTTAATAAAGAGCTTGAATTTATTAAGTCAATGTTTATTAGGCGTGGGTATCCATTGGCTCTGTGTGATTGCATAGCTGATGAAGTTAAACTTAAAAGGGCTAACGGTGTCTATTGGGCCCTATTGTATGGAAAACAGGGTACTAGGTATGAGCATGTTGAGGGCAACACTGTTCCCATGCGTGAAATCAGTCTTAGGAACGATGATGTTGGTGCACGGAGTGGTGGTGACCAGGCATTATACTTTATTACCACCTTTTCCTTTGATGCCCCTTATGTTGTTGACATCATTGTCAACAATTGGAAAGTTTTGAAAATAGATCACACAGTTAGTGGGAAATTAGGGGGACCACCAAAATGTGTTTATAGGAAAGGAATTTCCTTTAAGCAATTATTGGAAAAGAGTGACACTACACAAGCCGTTAATTGTAGGAATAAGGGTAATTTCAAGTGCGGTAGGTGTAGTGTGTGTCACTTGATTAAAGTTACGGGTGCTGTATTTAAGTTAGCTGGAAACACTGTCAGGATTGGAGCTCATTTTGATTGCTACACTACAAATGTCGTGTATGCGGCTACTTGCACACAATGTCCAGCCTTTTACATAGGAAAGACATGCAGGGCATTAAGAGATCGTATTATTGAACATCAGTCGAATATTAGGCTAAAGAAAAAGACTAATGCCCTGTATAGGCATATTGACATCAATAGTGGGCATCAATTCAAGTTTTGTGTGCTACAGCAAATTATCGTGGATAAATTTGGAAGGAAATTGGATGTACATTTAGATATAGCTGAGATGAAATGGCAGTTGTTATTGAATGCACTGGAATTTCCAGGTATTAACGACTGCATTTCTATTATGCCTATTTTAAAATTAAAAAATATATTGGGGTGACCCAGCTTTTATTCACATCACATTATATTATTTTAACATTCGTATAAGCTAGTACATTTAAGAATATTTTAGGTTTGGTATGCATTAAATTAGTCTGGCAAGCTTAATTTAAGCACAAATATTTTCATTATTTTTAAAACAGATTTTAATGATGGTTGAATTCGTGTATGGGTTTTTCCTTTATGGTGTATGCTGGCCTTTTAATTGATTGCACAATTTAATTGATTGCACAGTGTTAATTGAGTGTATTAAGTTATCATTCAGTTGATTGGAGATGATGTCATTTTTAAATGTGTATATAAGGTGTTTCTTTATCAGTATTAACTTGTGTTCTGATGAAGTCGGATTAAAGACGAAACCTAGGTCAAAATTCGTGGTTTTTTCATTTAACTGGTTCACTGGTTGCTTCCTGGAGTTCAACTGCTGGTTCATTTTCTTATTTCTGGTTTGGTTCGGTGTCCTGACAGCTATTATTAACTCCCCAAGTCATGATGACATCCTACAGAATGGCCTCACCGAGACCAATGACTGGTGTCAGAACCATGGCCTTAAGCTCAATGCCAAAAATTGTGTCGTCATCCCCTTTGGGAAAAACCCGCTTCCCATGAATTACCACATTGATGGTAATCCACTGAACACAGAAGGTGCTATAAGAGATCTTGGAACACAGGTTGACAGCAACCTCTCTTTTGATCACCACACTGCCACTGTGGTCAGAAAGTCCTTCTATGTGGCACATCTCATTACTAAGGGTTTTGCATCCACGAAGAAAGACGGCATTGTCTCCCTCTACTCTTACCGCATTAGGTTAATCATCGAGTACAATGCCCCATTTGGCATGTACCTCACTAGACACCTGCAACAACTGGAGAGGCCGCAAAAGTACCTTACAAAGAGGATCCTAGGCTTTAAACACTTGTCCTATATGGACAGACTCAAAAAATTCCAACTATTCTCTGCCTCATATCGCCTACTTAGAGGTGATCTCTGCTTTACTTACAAAGCCATGTCTGACCCAGGTCTGTTAGAAATGGTACATCTAAAGAAATCCTAATCCCTCCACACCACACGCTCCAGAGACATCAACCTCATTACCACAATCAACCGAACGTACTGCAGGGACAGGTTCATAACCCAGAGACTGCCCATACTATGGAACAGACTTCCCATACATGTCAAGCAGAGCCCCTCGCTGACCCTCTTCAAGAGAAATCTTGATGAGTGGATGGGAAATAAAAAGTTCACCCGGGGGATAACTCCAGTGGCTCTACTTGACAGAGGCACTGGGAAATAAGATTGGGTGGCACAATGCCAGTGTAATGCTATGGCTAGGCTTGTAAAGGCCCCAGGGCCATTAGCCTAGAACACACCTATGAACCCATAAACAAGCATTTGTCAAAAACAGAAGACAAATAAGTACTGCTAAAAGCAGAAATTCACACAGGAATTATTGTAAACACTGACAGAAATACATTATTAAAATATATATTTTTAAATAGACATAAAAATAAAAAGATAATAAATCTAATAATAAAATGAAAGGAAGCTGGTTCCAAAATAGGGCTTAGTGGCGCAGTCAATTTGGAAAAAATCAGCACTAGATCCTGTGTACAGTCAGAGGACTTTCTTCTTTGGAAGGCAGAAAAAGACTGAACTTTCACTTCCTGTGACAGCTGAAGGCTTCCCTCTCAGGAAATGCTCAGCCAATCAACTGTCACAGGAAAAGAGAGGGAGGGGAATCTGATCTTTTAAAAGCTGGCTAGTACTGAGTTCCTTGGCAGATAACCTAAAATACCACTAAGGCAGCAGGCATGCTGAACATGAGGCTATGGATGGGAGGGATGTAGGTCTGCCCAAGCTGGTACAGTAGCTCTTGCTGAGGCGTGTCAAGAGCAAGCATGCTTCCATACTGGGGCAGTGATGCCTACACAGTGATGTAGAAACCGTATCACCACCAGGGGGCTGGGGTTAAGCAGAACAACAACAATAACAACAACAAAAAATGTTGTAATAGATGCCAGGATGATGGGTCCACAATTGCCTCCTGACTCAAGAGGAATGAATGGGCCAGGAATGGCTCTTGTTCCAAGAAGAACAAATGGGCCATAGATTGCTGGGGTTGTGGTCAGCATGCAGCAGGTCATGAAAAAGAAATATATAAAAAGAAAAAAGAAAATCCCTGGAATGTATGTTGATAAAAAATATGGCTCTAAACCCAAAGAACACAAGATATAAGAGAAAATCACTACATCCAAAATTAATCCAAAGCTCCACAATTTTACTTAACATTAAAGGCACTTTACCTTATAAAAGAAGCTTGAGGAACTCTGAAAGACTAGAACAGATGAATCAATGGAAAAGAATCCATATGGGAGGAGTAATCAGTAGGTATGAATAGACAGCACAGCAGCCCTGGAGAAGTTTAACTGAGCAGAAATGAGTAGGAGGTGCCAGTCCTTACTGTCTGGCAGTTAGAGCATTGAAAAGCATATAATCAAATACTTTTTTTAAAACAAATACATATTGAAACTGCAAGCTTTATGAAAAATATACAATTATTGTTGAGGGAACTTTTAAGAAAATAAATAACAGAGTGAATAATTTATAACAGAAATCCATGAATGAGCAGCCCCTAAACCAGAATATTAAATAACACAGTTAACTAAAATTAAAAAGTTGAAAACTTAAACTTCACTGTTCAGCTGGAAGTCTCTTCCAACCAGTATATATTGAAAATGGAAAATAGAAACTATACAATAAAGCGGTTTCTTAAAACTCTGGCAAACATAACAGGACCCCATGGCTGCAACTTAATCTTCAAAGAAAGCTGTTTAAACTATGAAAAAAAAAACTCATACTTATTAATGTCACACAAGTAAAGAACCCCTGTCAGTGAAACTGATTTCTTAAAAATAAATAATCTGTCAAATTGAGAAGTTACATTACACTCTTTGCAATTTAAAATCAGTATTAAATATTTCACACTCCTTAGCGCAGGAAGGGATTCTTAGTCCACAAACTTTTCCCAGAAAAACAAGAACCTGGAATGAATGCACAGACTAACATATATGTTGCTTCTAACATTACTCAAGGGGAAACAGTGGATTCAAGTGTCCTTGGACCGTTTCTGTTTCTGTTTACATTATACAGAAGTCAAATCTAGGGTACTGGAAAGCATTTTGGTTAGGAAATGTAACAGCTACAGGACTGTGGCTATTCAACTACCCAACTTATAGTGAATAAAGGAAGAATTATTTTTTTTGGGGAAGCACAGAGACTAGGCATATATACTCCTGTCCTGAAATAACATTTTTCAGAAATCAATGACTTACAGAAGAGACAGACTCACAGTATTTATATGATAAACACTAGGCTTCAGAAAAAGTTTACAGATATTAAATTTTTGCGGTTAAAAAAACAGTGACAACATCAGAGGAGTGTCGCATGTCTTACTTCACATACCTGCAAATTATTTGTATGTCATCAACTGGCAAGGGTGTGTGTGTGTGTGGTGGAGGGAGACTGAGGTACACTGACCAGGGAATAGGATATATCACCAATGGTGTGTGCGTATGTATAAATATATATATATATATATATATATACACACACACACACACACACATATATATATATATATATATATATATATATATACATATATACATATATATATATATATATATATATATATATATATATATATACACACACATATAAATATATATATATATATATATATATATGTAGAGAGAGGCAGGCATTGTGGAAGTCTGACTGTGTGCATGCTGGAACCCAGTCTCAGCAGATGTTGCAGCATTGTGGTGGAATCTGACAATCTGACAGACAAATCCAGGGTACTCACAAGAGATCTTTATTCATGGGCATGCCCTCTCCTAGTAGGCCCACAGCCATGATAATCCATATCATGGTGAGAGGATGGAGTGCTCCATGAAATTAAGTGGTGGTCCACGCCATAGACTGACTCAGCATAAGCATACTGCTAAAGTGAAAATAAGAAAAAAAATCCGAAAACTACAGTGTTGTTCCTTCAAACCAACACGTTAATACACGCACAGTAAGTGCATTTATCTGCTCACAGTCAGACCTTTTTCAGACTGGAATCTTGAAGAGTGGAAGTGGGCACTATGTGTGCCTGATTGTGGCCTCTCCACTGAAGATGGCACTAGACCACCACAGAGAAATGCAACTGATACAATATCTGGTTGCACGGGTATACCTGTTTTGTGTTAACTCATCTGGTCAAATGTTCATGATAGTGTACATTTGGTCCATGTACTCCAGGAGGTCATAACACAGACCCTGTGCAACCCCCTACTAGCTAAGCAAAGACTGTGGTTGTGTCAGCCCGTCTCTGTATTTTGGTCCTGGACATACAGTGGGTCACAGCCATTGAGGCAACTAGCTCAGGTGACGGTCAGTATCCATGCCATGCATGACATCCAACCATGTCATTCACTTGCTCATTCTTGGGTGTAACAATCAGGGGGAATTCACTACAGGGGGCAACATCCCTTCCTGGGAATATCCATCTGCCACATCCAGTTTTATACATCTTTCTGTGTTTCAGTGGTGGGTTTCACATAAACAGAAGCTATGTCTGTGGACTGGAGTAAGGATATGGACACCAGAATGCCTGTATCCAAAAGAGACACTGTGCCTCTGGTCATGCCAGAATTTGGCAGCAATCATCATAACAGCCAGACATAACTCTGATGTCAGGAAGCATTACACCCATAGTAGAGGAACCAGATAATTTACTTCTGAAAATACCAAAATAAATTACCCACACTAAGACCCATCACCAATAAACTAAATCCTAGTGAATAAATAAATAGTACTTGATATGGTGGTATAGCAAATTAATAGGTAAGATAACATAAGATGCCAGTCTCTGCACCTGGAGCCCTGAGATTCCTGTGTAAAAAGTGGGTATGCTAGTAAACTGCAGTAAACTACACATGTGCCCACAATCGAGATACTTGCCCATGTCAAGACATACCCTTTGGGGTATCTCCAACTGATAATCTGAGTGGCACAGACAACTCCATACCAGATCCAGGACAATACTGTAGAATGGAGATGTGTCCAGAATCCCATGCAGAGATGCCAGGAACTCCTCTGTCTCGGTTAAAGGTGGTTCAGTTAGTGGGCTGCCTCCCCCTGCCCTCTGTTCCTGTGCCAAGCAGTCAGGCAGCTGAACTTTAGCAGTACTTATTATTTCAGTGGCCAAACACTGAATTTTCTCATAAATCCAGTCTTATTAACCACATCACAAAAGGCACTGTTATAAAAGGGTAAGTCTAAGTTATCTTGGCCAATCATTGATCAACCTTAGAAATGGAGGGCCTGCATCAATATCTCATTTGCTGCATGTGGGAGAATTTGTATTTACATTTTTCCTTGTGATTCCACAGCAGGATACCAGAATGTGGGAAGCGAAGTATGTAAGCACAGCCACATCCCTAAGTGGCACATTCCTACATGGGTATAAACTGTAGGGTGTCTATATGACGAAGTATGTGGCCTTGTTCTATCCATGCACCCACAACCCATTTGCACATGAGATCAGGGTGTCAATTCAATAGTGACAATCATCTAGAGCCAAGGGCTCATACCACCAGATGGCTAACCCTGCCACACCTTGCTCTACCTCAGTAAAGAATATGCCACATACATTAGCTAACTATGGACAAGTGCTGTGTCCTTCCTCTACTATGGCACAACCCACTCATAGTAAAAAAAAAAAAACATATTGCAAATGTGGAGTCCACACAGTGAAGATATGTAATGGCCTCTGGCAGTACCCTTCTGCTGAGTAACAGCCGTGTTACACCTGCCACTGGATTGTCATTAATAGTTCATGTGCATGGCTTATTCAAGGACATATGCTCAGTATACATGCAGAAAGATAACATCACAATGGCTTACGAAATGGTCCCTGAGAGAAAGCAGATGATATCCTATGTAACAAGAATGCTTCTAATACATGTTTATGCAACTATAGAAACTTCAATATATGTTGGCTGCACATATATATTGCTGCTGCTGGATACACACTGCTTAAACTTTTTTTTTAATTAACCAGGCCTATATAAACACTCTACTTCACCAAGCATCAAACACACATACATATGCCTCCATACATGCATGCAGATTTTATATATGTACACACACACACACACACACACACCTATATATCTAATCTATATCTATCTATACATCTATAGCTATATCTAATCTCTCTCTCTCTCTCTCTCTCTCTATATATATATATATATATATATATTTACACATACACACACATGCATATATATCTACATATATACATACCCACATGCATGCACACACACATCTCAGTACTACACCATGGACCCTCTAACAGGTGTGTCTATAGTACAGTCCCAGTCCCCCCAACACTAGCCATTACAAATAGGCTGGCACCCACAGTATATCATGTACAGAGGGCTTGCCAGCATGAACATGGCAATGGACAACAGTCCTAGCAGTAAACATGGTAGAGCTCCTTACTTCTGTTACAACTATAGATGGACTAGATGGACTGTATATTTAGAAAAAAGTGCAATATTACATGCATTGCCCTACTGCAAAGAAATATATAGCATGCCATGGCACTGTAGCCCAAAAAGGGATAAAACCCCTCACACTGTCTGAATGACTGCACCTCTAAGCTACAATATGAACAAACATTTATTATTATTAAAGCAAATTAATCAAGTAAATATTGTATTGTGATAGTATTAGATTACGGCAAATGTTAGGATACAAACTTATCTTTCAAACAATTAAGCTTCAGTAATATCTCTGTTATACCCACATTTCTCAAACTTTGGTATTTGCTGGACAGCAATCCTCCATAACAAGATAAGGTCCATGGCAACCACAGGTGTTTATACCACAAAAGTTTGAAGCCTTTAGCATGGCAGTTATCCTAATGAGGTGACAAGTAATGAACGTTCTTGAATTTCTGTTTTTGCTAACTGCATCTATGCAAAAAGCCAAGCTAAGTGGCTTCCTCATCTACATGCATTTACATGAGCACCTGTGAGTGGGTTAATAACCCCCGCAGATATATTACACAAAAATAAAACTGCTATAGTTAACAAAAATGCAGGTAGTAAAAAAACTGCATACCAGTGTTCACAAACTAACATCATCATGCCATGCTACATTTTTGGGTATGCAGCAATGAAGGCACCTCGACTGAATGCGCTAACTACCTAATGTTGCACACCACATTCCAAAGAAATCCATGGGTATGACCGCGAGAGGGTTACCATAGTTCTGTGGAAACTGACATGATGAATGTTCACGGTTTCCAAAGGCACTAAAGCTGGAAGGCCTCCCTTATGGTGCAGCAAAAAGTAGATCATTTTGTACTTGCTGGGGGTACCTGACTGGGAAATCTTAAGAGGGTTCTCCAATATAATATGGATGCCTGGCACAGTCTTGCCAGGACAATGTCTGATGCCACTGGCATACTCCACTCTGGTGAATATTGGCAGCATCAGTACAATGACCTAAGGAGGTCTAAGGAGGTGTCATCCTGATCTTCTGAGCTGATGGGAAGTAGTAGTCAGAAAACCACCTCAGATGTATTTTATGTGCTTGTAGCAGTTGACTTCTTAATAAATTGTTAACAGTTGGCAGAATGGTTAAGGTCTTCACCTCTCATGCAAAAGGTACAATGTGTGATTCTGACCTCCAGCCAATGCCTGTATGGAGTTTGCATGTTCTCCCTGAGTCTCTGTGAGGTTCCTCCCACTCCCTAAAAATATGCTGAGTGTTTCCATCTCTAACTCAGCCAAAAATGGAGCTGTGAGCAGCAGCATAGACTCCAGATGATGTCCTATAGCAGGGAAGAGTTTCAAAGACTAACTGCTTTTGGCATCAATTGCGGTGTGCAGTATCCTCAAGATAGGAAAACACAGATCAAAGTTTTTGTGTAGTGTTGAGGCTAGCCACTAAATGGTGTAAAAACAGGATATGGATGATTCTGTCGTGTTGACAAATGTCATCAAATGGGCATTGGTATTTGTTAGTGATAAGTGGGTTAAGGACCTGACCAACTCTGAGCTATGCCAGGGACCCATGCTAACTGTGGAAGGGATACATGTGTCCCTACTGGCCAGTGTTTGTCTGCCATAAAGCCCGGTAGCCCTGAGTCAATAAACTACTGGCTGGCCGGTGTCCAGTTCCCCAGCTTGGGTTACCTGGGATAGCTCTGTTGAGCGAAACCAATCAACCTGCACACATGAACTAAGAATTGCTACATACAATGTAGCTTCACTGACAGGACACAACTTGGAAGTGGATGACATGATGGTAAGGAGGAGGCTGGACATCTTCTGTATCCCACAAACAAGACAAAAGGGCAGTGCAACAAAACCATTTGGCTTGCGGTCCAGAGTCTACTATACAGGGTGGGGACAAAAGTACAGTTTTGTACCTACCATAAATGTAGATGTTCGAGTGTTCACCCTGCTGCAGTCATCACACTTGGGTTATCCTGCCGTCAGGCGGTCCCGCAGTCGGCCTGAATTCCAAAGTCTTGGTTCGGCGTCGGTTGCTGTCGCTTCTTCCCTGACATCAGTGCGCCAGGGGTATATAAGAGGCATCCAACGCCATTTTCTTCAGTTTTTCTTGCCCCAGATGTCAGGTGCCCCCAATAGGTAGGCAAAATATATAGCTAGATAAAAATAAAACAATACCTTTAGGCACAAGCAAATACACCACAGAGGTTGTATAGGATAGAGTGGTATAGATAAGTTCAGCTAGTTCAGAGGGGATGGAGGGAGGGTAACCTGAACACTCGAACATCTACATTTATGGTAGGTACAAAACTGTACTATGTTCATCGTGTTACCCTGCTGCAGTCATCACACTTGGGTTGAATCCCAAAGCTAAGGATGGAAGGTGGAGTTAAACAAGGTTAGAAGAAGCTAGTAGACCCTGCAAAACTGCAGTGTCAAAACCAGCTCTAGTCTTAGAATATAGAGGTAAGTGATAAGGTTTGGTGAAGGTGTGCACTGAACTCCAAGTTGCAGCTTCCAGAATATCCTTGGTTAGCACTCCCCTGAGAAAGGCTGCTGATGTAGCTGTAGCCCTGGTGGAGTGGGACCTAATGTTAGCAGGTACCGGTTTCCCATGATGCGTGTAGCAGAAACGTATGCAATGCCTTATCCATTTTCGAAATGGTCTGTTTTGAGATAGCTTTTCCTTGTGATCCTGTAGCATAGGCTACAAAGAGCTAGTCAGTTTTTCTGAAAGCCTTAGTTTTATCCAAGTAGTAATGTAATTGCCTGTGAATGTCCAAAGAGTGCAGGAGTCTTTCTCCTTTGTTCTGGGGATTTGGGAAAAAGGTGGGCAAATGAATGGTTTGGTTTAGGGCCACACTGGATACCACCTTTGGCATAAAGGAAGGGTTAGTTCGTAGAGAGACTCTGTCTTGATGAAAAATTACGAAAGGCTCCACTGCCATTAGTGCCTGTGGCTCTGAGACTCTTCTAGCTGAGGTTATTGCTAGTAGCAGGGTAGTTTTCCATGATAGAAATTTTAAATCAGCTGAAATTGCTGAGGCGTGGATCTTAACAGATGAAAAGGAAAGTCCTTTGTGCAACATCTCAGTTAAATATTGTAGAATCTGAGGAATGTTTGGATCAAGGGGATTTTGGCCTTTAACCTGGTTCCAGGCGCAAAATCTTTTCAATTTGTCTGAATAGGTTTTCCTGGTGCTGGGCCTCCTGGTCTCCAGAATGACATCCATAACAGCTTTGGATAGAGGTGTTGGCTGGTTGTTTAGGTAATTTGCCATGCAGCCAGGTTTAAAGTCTTAAGCTGGCTGTGTAGAATCTGATTGTCTCGCTGGGTGAGCAGGTGAGAAATTTGTGGTAAAATCCATGGTGGGCCGTGGGCCATGTTCCTTAGAATTGGATACCAATGCTGGTGTGGCCAGTCTGGTGCAATGAGTATCATTTGTGGCCTCTCTAATCTGACTTTCAGCAGTACCTTTGCTAGAAGAGGCAGTGGAGGAAAGGCATACACTGTTAATGTTTTCCAACTGAATGAGAAGGCGTCCACTTTCCAAGCTTGTGGATGGAATGTCCTTGTGCAAAATTTTTGAAGTTGGTAGTTTTGGCGGCTTGCAAACAGATCTATGTCTGGGTGTCCCCATTTTTGAGCTATCATTGCAAATACTTGTGGATCTAGTTTCCACTCATGTGGATCCATGATGTTTCTGCTTAGGTCGTCTGCCAATGTGTTTTTTCTTTCCTAGCAGGAATTATGCTTGTAATTGAACCTGGTAAGACAGTGCAGTGTTCCACAAGGTCATTGCTTGCTTGAATAGAAGGTAGGAATGTGTGCCCCCTTGCTTGTTTATGTACCACATTACTGTGGTATTGTCCGTCTTTATTATTAGTTGTCCTGGGTGTAAGAGGTCCTTGAAAGCTGTTAGGGCATTCTGTACTGCTAGCATTTATTTTTGATTGATATGCAGATGTCTCTGATCTGTAGTCTATTTGCCCTGAATGCACTGTCCTGCCATGTGTGCTCCCCAGGCATAGTCCGATGCATCTGTTGTCATAGTTTCCCTGGCTGTGGGTAAGGTGAAAGGCTGACCCTTGTTGAGGTGACATGCCTGTGCCCACCATAGTAACTCCTGTTGTAGGCAGGGAATGAGTGGTATCATTGTTTCCAAGCTGTGGCTGTGCTGAGTCCATACGCTTTTCAGGTACCATTGTAATTTCCTCATATGCAGTTTTGCAAATGGTATTAGTAGTATGCAAGATGCCATGAATCCCAAGGCCTGCAGAATTTTTCTTGCAGGGAGTTGGATCTTTGTTGCCATTATTTTGAAATATTGAGTCAGATGTTGTTGCTTGTCTGGCGTGAGATAAGCCATCTGGGCCTTTGTATTCAAGCTGGCACCCAGGAATATTATGTTTTGTGAGGGCGCTAGTTTTGATTTCTTTTCGTTTACTGTGTACCCTAGGCAACTTAGAAGGTATTTGACAAATGCCAGATGCTTTAAAAGAATGTCCTTGCTTTCTGCTTGAATAAGGCAGTCGTCCAGGTATGGGTATATTTGAATTCCTCTTTGTCTGCAGTATGCAATTACTGGTGCCAGGGATTTTGTGAAGACCCTGGGTGCAGTAGATAAGCCAAAGGGCAGTGCAGAGAATTGATAATGTATTGAACCTGCAATGAAGCGGAGGTATCTTCTGCAATTTTGTCTGATAAGGACATGCAGGTATGCCACCTTGAGGTCCAACGTTACTAGCCAAGCATTCTTGCCCAGCATGGGAAGACGCTGCTGTAGTGTTAGCATCTTGAATTTTGGTACTTGCAGATAGGTGTTCAAAATTGAAAGATCCAGAATGGGTCTCCATGCTTTGTCCTTTCTTGGGACTAGAAAGTCTTGAGTAAAATCCTTGTCCTTGCTCCTGTGTAGGTACCTGTTGAATGGCTCTCATGTCCATGAGAGCTGTAATTTGTTTTTGTGCCTCTACCCATTAATTTGGTAGCAGGTTTGGCATTCCTTTTATCCTTGGTAAGGTATGAAAGTGGAATCTGTATCATTGAGAGACAATGTTTAGGACCCATTTGTCTTTTGTGATGATGTGCCAGTTGTCTGCAAAAAATGCTAATTTTCCTCCCAAGGGAGCTGCCAGGAGAGATTTGCTTGGTAGTTTGAGGATTGAGTCATTGTGATTGTCTTCTGCTAGCTTGGGGCCTGTCTTCTCCTCCTTTCTGGGTAGCAGTACCCCATTGGCGAGGTTTGTATGGACCAAGACTTTGGAATTCAGGCCGACTGCGGGACCGCCTGATGGCAGGATAACCCAGGTGTGATGACTGCAGCAGGGTAACACGATGAACATCTAGAAATGGTGTTGGACTTGTCATGAGGGGCAGGCTTCAGAAAACAGTGATGAATGTCATCAGAATTAATGAAAGACTCATGGCAATCAGACACCAGTGTATAAGGATAGGGCACTGTTCAAAAGCTCAGCCTGTGCCCTACAGCAGGGTTCTGATACTGAAGAAGACTGCATTCATACAGCAGTTGCAGGGCATACTAGATAAGCAGGGCAAAAATAAATGGTGTTAATAATGGGTGACATGAATGCACATATCAGGACAGACAGAACAGAATATGAGGACTGCCTTGGTCCACAGGGATGGGACAACAGGAATAAAGAAGGAGAAGCCATTCTAGATTTCTGTCAGACAAATGGCTTGATGTTGGCCAAAACATGGTTCAGCAAGAGAGACAGTCACAACATCCCAGAGAAGACTGGCCAACATGCAACTCAGGTAGGCTTCCTCTTAGTAAGGAAAGGAAACTGGAGTAGAATCAGTAATTTCAGGGTTATCCAAACATTGGGCCCACAGCATAAACCACTGGTTGATACAATCATCTGCAAGCAGTGGTTAGTGAAGGCTGTAAGGTTAACAGAGACTAGGTTGAAGACCTGGAAGTTGACTGGAGAGAAAGCACAACAGTTCAATGAATTACTCAAGGCTTTAGCACCTCAGGAAGAAGAGGAAATAGGTGGAGTTGAAGAAGAATGACAGCTCCTCACAACAGCATGTGCGAGGACTACAGAACAGGTGTTTGGCTGAGGCAGGTATGGAATTACGGTAAAAGAAAAGCTGGAGGTGGAATGCAGAAGTCCAGGAAGTCATCAAAACAAAGGAGTATGAGAAAAAGTAAGATAGAAAAGATGGGCCAGCCCAAGAAGGGATACTGGTTGACTAACAGAGGCTAAGAGAGAAGTTGCAATAGCAAAGAACAAGGCATCAGAGGCACTCTACCAGCTTCTAGAAAGTGACTTGGTAGACAGCAAAAAGAAACTCTTATCAGGTTTCAGGACAACAACAGAAAGATAATGAAAATAGTCAGATACCTTTCATAAGAGATGCCCGCAATAGCCTGCGCACCATCCCATAGGAAATCAAAGGCATATGGAAAGAGTACTTTTAGCAGCTTCCGAATAAAGAGAACCTCAAAGAAGCTGTACTGTCCCAGACAATGAAAGAAGAGGAGGAGCCCAACTTAGAAGAAATAAGAAAAGCACTGAATGAAGTCATGAAAAGTCACAGTTGCTCAGATGACGTCACAAGATGTTGGGTAAAATGGGGAAAACTACAGTTGTGTAAGTAAACTTACCATAACAGTAGATGTCTGAATGATCACAGTTGCAGTAGTCCTAGCTATATGGGTTATATCCTACCAAGTATATAACATCCTACCAGCTTCCAAAGCTTCAGTCTACCTTCCAAGCCTCTAGGCGGCTCAAGTTGAGCTGCCTAAAAGATGATTTTTGAGTGTCAAGCCTTTCACAGCTTTCCTGCCAACAAAGTGAGGGACGCTGAGCCCTGAAAGCATGAGCCCTGAGACCATGCTAGGAAGAACAAAAAAAAAAAAAAAAATGACCACACCTTGACATAAACAACACACCAAAAAACAAAGGAAGTAGCTACTGCAGCAGTGATCATTCAAACATCTACTGTTATGGCAAGTTTACCTAGACAATTGTACTAAATTCATCATACCAGTAACCTCGCTATATGGATAGATTACCCTAGCTTACTACACTTGGGAGATGGAAGGAGAAGAGTCCAGGAGCCCCTGGACAATGGTCCTAGTAAAGGTTGATCCAGACCTAGAGAAGGAATCAACCTTATAGTGCTTTGTAAAAATGTCTATAGAGGACCATGTTGCAGCTTCAAGAATACTTTTAGAATACAACCCTTTCCAAAAAGCCATAGATAAACCCAGCGTATTAGTGGAGTGGATCTTCCTGCCTGGAATAGTTTTGTTATGATGAGTATAATAAAAGCTAACCGCTTCAGACAACCATTTTGAAATATTCTGTCTTGACACAGGCTAGCCCTTCTTCTTACCTTTTACAAGGACTTAATTAATCTATACATCTAAAAGATTTACTTCTGTAAAGATAGTACCTGAGTCATCTCTGAACATCCAAGGTAGGGAGTGAGTATCCTTCCTCCTCCAGTTTTGGGTTCAGGAAGGAAAACAGTGAGAGGGATAGTTTGGCTTAAAGTTATCTCAGATATCACTTTAGGCATAAAAAAAGGATTAATTCTCAAAAGAAACATTGTCTCTCTGAAAAATGAGATAGGATTGACACACCATAAGAATTTAAAACCCATATACCTTTCTTGCAGAGGTCAGAGCAATCAGTAAAACTGTTTCCATGGTTCACAAGCTTGAGTCAGCAGACTTCCAAGATGGCTGAAAACTGATCAGCAACTTAATTTCAGCTCTCCCACTGTGAAAAAAGAAACTGAGAAATAAGAGCTAGTAATTCTGCCAGTTAGAGTAAACTTCAATTACTGACTAGTAAGCACACTGTCTTTTGATGCCAGCAAAGAAGAAATTTAGTGAACTTGAAAGAAAATCAATTAGAAAAGGTGAAGATAAAAAACTGACTGAAAAGAATCCTGCAGCTGTTCAGCAAAAAGAAGTTCAAGCCTCACCTTTAGTAGAAGAGATGACTTTCAATAATTTAGAGGAAAAATAAATCAAATGTACTCAAGAGGTGATTAAAATAAATGAAATGTTTAAGGAGTACATCAACTCAAATAAAAGGAAGGAAAATACAGAAGAAGCTTCAACTAGCTATTCAGATGAACTGATAAAACTGCTTAAACAAAAGGCTGAAATGAAGAAAAGGCTAAATGAGTATGAGACTTCTATAGAAGAGCTGTTTCAAAAAGGAAGACAAAGCATGCAGATAAAACCTGAGATTTTCTGCTGTAACATTGACACTGGAAGGTACAGACTGTACAAAATTTATGAAAGCACAAATAAGCAAATGGACTAGTATTCCACATCATAATTTGTTAATTAAAAGGGCACATAGAGTGTATGCTCCAAACCTGTCCATGAGAAATTAGTCAAGACCTTTATTAGTAAAAATGTAATCATACCAACAGGAAGGGTTGATCCTAAAAAAAACATGGCAGAAGAGGAAAAGCATTAAAACCTAGAGACTGCAGACTGTTTGGGAAAATGATTATTCACTGTACACTGGGGAGAAGAGAAGTGAATTTATCCCAGTAACTGGGGGATGTTGCATGGCAGGTGTGAGATTCAAGCTGCTGTATCCAGCTGAGTTCAGAAAATCTTTTTTCCTGGAGGATCAAAGTCATATTTTTCATTCAGAACAGGCTAAGGAGGAAATATAAAAGTTTATCCAACAAAAAGTGAGACATCAAACAGAAGGGGACTTTGCTTCCCATTCTTCTGACAATAAAGCTCATAGAAAGACCATGCCAGTAAAATCTTTTCCAATGTACCAAAGGAAAAAGCTTGAGAGAGAGAAAAAAGCACAGGAGTTAACAAAAAGCATCAGTAGTACCTTAGACTTCAACCAGAGTCTAGTATTGGGAGATGGAGATGAACAGGAAGAAGAAAGGCAACACTGAAATTAGTGAGTAAATGTGGATTATAAAGCATCAATCACATTTCTGAAATATGGCTTTGCAAGAAAAAAGTGGCTGAGAAAGATTGGACTTTTGTTGACTTTGTTAAACTTGTGGGTGGACTTTACAGCATTTACCCCGCATTATGCCATTAATGTTTAGAAGGACACTAAAAGAAAAAAGTACGTGTAAATAAAACATTGCTCTTAATAGTATTTGTATAAAACAATTCATGTTATAAACTGGAAGTTATATGCTAAAGCAGTTTTATATAGTATGTAGACAAGTTTTTGTTAAATGTGGGGGTGAAGGGAGTCTTTTCAGTAATTGTTGTATGTGATAAAGACAATAAAGTAAACAAGGACTTTTTTAGTTGTAAAAAATATAGGCTTTATAATGTAATCAGAGAAGAAGGGATGAACAAAAGAAAGTTTAAATATATATGCTTTGATCTTGGGCTGGTATAGTGGGTTGTAAAAGTGCCCTGATTATATTATATGCAGAGCTGAAATGCCTTCTCTTATTTTTACAAAGGTGAATATCTGGATTAATGCCACTGCAAGCAAGTAGGCTTGAAAAACAAGACAAAATGATGAAAGGCACGAGAAGTGCTAAGTTTCCTGCATATGCAATGATACTAGCTTGTTTTTTCCCATTAGCAAATGTTCAGTAGGAATCAAGACGTTTGTAACTGAAATCTGAAAGTTGTATATTCTATTCTGTGCTGAGTGAAACTGACAGAAATTCCTTCTTACATCTGCACAGCTGTTAGGTGTTTTTTCCCCTCTGTCCCTGCTCACTATGTTTCCATGGAGATGAACTGTCTGTGTGTGCAAGTAATTAATCTTGGAGCTATGAGCATTATTTGCTGAGGGAAATGCAAAATGTAAACATACAAGGGTAAGCAGTTCAGTGAAAAATAAAGTAAGCAGTTCAGTGAACAATAAAGTTCAAAATTATTGTAAGTGAATAAGAGATAGCAGTTTCAATAGCAGCCTTAATAAATGTAATATATTTCACTAAACAGTGCAACATTTACTTTTATTTAAAGATAGCCAGCACACTTTTTCTTAGGGAACAAAGTTAATGTTTTCTGAAAGCTTATAAGCTGTTTTCACATTTAGAGGGGAACAGAGATAAGATAGTATCAGACATCAATCAGTATAAGTGGGAGAACAGGTTGTAACATGTGCATTAGCATGAACAACTTTAATTTTAGGTTAGTCAATGCCAGTGGTTGCAGATGTTGATTTGGGGCAATTGTTTCTATCTGGAGGTTTAAACTTCATTTTATGAAGATGTGCATAATTTTCTGTGTTTGTTCTATGACAATAGATTATGGGGGGCTTAGGGTTTTCTGAAAATGTATTAGTTTTTGTTTTGGGGGGTTTCATGAAAACAAAAAGAGTTGAAAATATGATATAGATTCAAATGAAGATGACAAGAAGCAACTGTGTAAAACATCAGCCTGCCAAACATTAGTGTGTGCATGTAACACAAAAGATGGAAATGCACATTGAAAAAACTGTCATGTACAATAGGTGGGAACAATACCTTCTTATCATAATGGCTACATTATCCATATTATCTTGGAATGAAATATAAGGTTTACACAAAAAGGAAAGCATAGTGAATTATATTAAAAAAGGCAGAGTGCAAATAGCAATGCTGCAGGAGACATGTTTAGAAACAAATGAGCATGTGAATTTGATAAAGAAAGGATTTCAGGATGAATATTCAGCAGAATATCAGGGACAAAGGAAAATTGGAGTAATTATACTAATTTCTAGAGGAGCTCAATATTAGCAGAAGAGGATTACACTGGTATGTATTTATATTCTTACAAAAGCTGCAATAATGGAGCTTAAGAATTTTTTTTGAGAAATAATCAGCTTTCTTCAGGGAATATTACTTACAGATGGGGGATGAAAATTTATTTATTTTACATTTGTTAACTGGGTAGTGTCTGACTGGGCCATGGAGCCCGTTTTCAGCGGAGACCCGGGGAGAAAAGCTCCACACACAATGTTTTTAAAAAGATAACACAGAATCATAGAAATCATAAAATTACATAAAGATAATAGTGCACAAAATACAAAACTAATACATATATACTCCAGCTGTCCAGAGATAAAAAATATGAAAAATTGATTTGGAACAGTGAAGATGTATCTGGGGGACCTAGAATGGAAAATATTACAAAACAGGGTAGATTTCTGAGGAAATGTATGAAAATATTTGGTATGAAAGACATGAATTAGGTAGTAGGATCTCAGAGAGAATTTGTATATTATTCCCCAATGTACAACAACTGGCTAGACTAAATAGAAATTATATTTCACAGGAACATGTGCATTTAACTGAAAGCTTTGACGCACTTCAGATAACTATTTCTGATCATACAATAAATAAAAAATTAGACAAAAAATCTAGGGTAATTAAGTAAAAATGAGACACTGGTACTCTCCTATCTGTTAAAAAGAGAGGAATTTAAGGAATGGGTAGTGGAAATTATTCAAGAGTTATTAGTGAAGACAGAAATTTCTGAAGAAGTTATAGGTAGTGAGTGGGATAAAATAAAAATGGAGTTTAAAAATAGGGTAGAAGTAAGAGAGGACATACATATGGTTAAGCAGTAAGTAAGTTATTTACAGAGGGTGAAAAAAGGTTAAAGTACTGCAGAATAAGAGGAATCTCACAGAACAGGAAGAGGCGCTACTGCAGAGTGCTAAAGAGAAAATACGGGAGTATGCGGACAATATGCATACGTTTATTAAAACTAACTATATTTTGATATCTCCAGAGCACAAAAACTTTTGGCACAATGACTTAGGTTACATGAAGTGGAAAGGGTTTGTTGCCACACATAGGGAGCCTATAGCAGGAAAAGAACTAGGGATTCTGTAGTGTTTTTATGAACATTTTTATAATGCAGAGAAATGTAGAAATCAAAAAAGAGCACACAGAAGAATTAATTATGCCGGGGTTACAGGTAGATGAGGTTTAACAATTAACAATTACGATAGGAGGAGTTGAGATAAAAACAGTGATCCAAATCCTGCCCAACAAAAAGGTGAAGCAATAAGGCTCTGAGAGGACAAACTTGGATCAAAAGTTTAATACATAGACACCATTAATGCTCACAAAAATACGTTTTTGTTTGACATACACTTCATCAGATGCAGGCTTGAATTAAACTCCTTTTATATCTACTATTTCTCTTACATATCAACCAATGAAACGTGAACCAATTAATGAATTAATTGTTACAACCTAAGCTGAAAAACATATGTATACCTGGCATTCAGGAACCAAAACTGGTTATAGATTATTCATTTTACTGAATAAAAACATAAAACATCCAACAAATAACAACACATTGATTTAAAACCTATTTAAAATACATTTTTCACTATATGTAAATGTAAAAAATGTTAAATTCATTTAAAATACATTTAAATATTTATCTGGGGAAATGCCACCATCTTGTGGATTATTTAAAAATTGCAATGTACTTGAATATACATAAAAACATACCAAAGTGTCTGAATGTGAACACAATCTCAAAGTGAATAAAAAAATGCTTTAAAACAATTTTTTAAAAAAGATTTAAACAGCATATAACTGATAACTTACATCAAGGACCACAATGTACATTGTCTCAGTTGTACCACAATCAAATCTACTTATAATTTGGCTGCTCTAAGCTTCAAGAGAGAGCTTTCAATCCAGGCTTTTTATTAGCTTCCAAGGTGATTTGCCACCATAGCTCCTTATATTCAATAGTTTCTTCCCATAGCCCCCCTCGAAGATTTTTATCCACCTTCTCCAAGGTGAAAAATAAGCAATGGGCACTATCACACTCTAAGCTATGCTTGTACAAGGCATTACTGTCTTTTTTATTTGATACATATGTGTGTTCGTATATTCTTTTGCTTAACTTTCGTTCCATTTTACCTATGTAAAACGCATCACAGAGCTGACATGGCCAAATAGACAAGCCCGCTACTGTCACAATTTGTAAATTCCTTGCTTTCCAAGAGCCTATTTCTACATTGCAAATACATATTCTCATTGTTGTAGACAAAGGCACATTGGGAACAATGCCCACATTTAAATGTCCCTTTCCTCTTTTTATTCCTTGTAACCCCATAATCAAAGTTACTTTCCAAAAGATTTTTCAAATTCCTAGAGATTTTGTAGACAATTTTAATGCTTTCCTTTTTTATTTTGTCCAAGTCCGTAAGGGCTACAAATCTATCCCATTCATTGTTAATAATACCCCTTACCATGGTGGACCCGGCATTGAATTCCAATATTAAAGCCCTCTCAAAATTTTCCACCAAGCCTGTATTAATTTTTGTGACCTTAATATCCCTTTTGCCTAGGATAGGTTGGTATCTCTCCATTCTACCTTTCAAAACCTCATTTTCTACTTCAAGCAGCATATGATCCGGATAATTTCTAGATTTAAACATTTTTCTTAACAATTCCATTTCCTTGTCAAAGTCTTCATTTTTGGATGTCATCCTAGAGCCCCTTATATATTGCCCTTTGACAATATTTTTCTTGTAATGCTTAGGATGAACACTATCAAAGTGTAGATAGGAATTGGAATATGTTGGTTTTCTGAAAACCTTGGAATTAAACATATTGTCACACTTGCATATTTCCACATCCAGATATTATAAAGTGTCCTTACTAGTTTTGTAGGTGAATTCTAAGAAAATAGCACTATTGTTAAGGTGTTCTATAAAGTAAGCCACTTAACTTTCTGGGGCCACCCACAAAATCACTATATCATCCAGAAATCTCTTGTAGAGAATCCAATTCCCCTTGTAGATGGAATCCACTGCATACTTCTCCTCCCACCTGGCCAAAACTAGATTCACATATGTGGGGGCACAAGCTGCATCCATTGCTACACCCTGTATCTGGTGAAAAAATTCACCTTTAAAACACACAAAATTGTATCTCAGGACCAGGTCCAAAAGCTGCATAACAACCACTTTTTCATCCAGGGACAAGTAATTTTCTTCATAAATAATGTATTCTAGTACATTCAAACCTTCCCTATGAGGTATCAAGGAAAACAAATCCACTATGTCAATGGTAAGAAAAGCTAAGCCTTCATTATATTTCTCCTGACTCAAACACCTTAAAAAGTCCCAGGAGTCCTTTAGAATGTTCTTTTTTTCTAACCATAAGCCCTTTAACTTACTATCCACATACTTGGCTAGAGGCAATGTCTTGGACCCATCCGCAGAGACAATGGGCCTCAGTGGGGGGTCCTTCCCAATTTTATGTGTCTTGGGGGTCCCAAAAATAGTGGCTATTCTAGGCTTTTCTACCTTAAGGTAATGGTATGTTCTTTAGTCAACAGAGCCTTCCACTAACAGGTCCTCCAAAATCATATCTATTCTACGATACGCAATGTATTTCTGGATACAGTTACATATTTACTGGGGTCCCTTAGAATGTTATTCATTTTTCCTTCATATATAAAATCATCCATAAGGACCACCCCCCCACACACCTTTGTCCAGTTTCATAACTCTTAAATTTTTATCATTTCTTAGTGCACATAAAATTTTTATTTCATCTGGGTCCAAGATGCTTTTATATCTCACTTTGTCATACTTTTTTCTGATTTCTTTTTCCACAACACCTTCAAAAGTTTTAATTTGTGGGTGTAACGGTGGGTTATAAGTACTTTTTCTTACCAGTCCTTCATGTTCTACCTTGGAGTCCTGCTCAAACAATATTTGGAAATTAATTTTTCTTGTAAAAACCTTACTATCGATAAGTGTTTTGGCCAAGTCACCTTGTCTTAGGGGTACAAACTTAGTCCCCTTGGATAAAAGTCTAAGATGGTCCTTAGTCAAGATTACAGAGCTAAAATTATAAATACTAAAATCACCACATGTGTATCTAAAAGAATTATCCATGTCCTGATTGATCTCTTTCTCTTCTAAGTCAGGGTGGGCAATATTATTTAATACCTCCCCCTCCCCCTTCTGGCTCCCCCACGAAAATTCGAAAACTGTTGTTGCTGGTATTCATTCCTATTTCGGATCCTCTCTGATCTACGTAGTGGGGGATACTCAGAGATGTCATCCAGTTCTCACACTAAATCACCAACTCTTGTTGGTTCCTCGTTGTTCTTACTTTTCCACTCCCCATCGTTATTCATTTTCCAAAATCTCTCTCCAGCCTTTGGTTTAAGATAACTGGTATTGTTTTGTTATTCTAAAATGTCACGTTCTAATTTTTTAATTTTTCTTTTTATCAAATCATTACATTGACCATCCACTTCCTTTTGAATACTATGACATTTTTCCTTTTCAGCAGGAATAGTGAACATTAAATCTTTTTTAATACTTTCATTCACAACTTCAATTTCACTCATTAATTTCCCCTTCATTCTACTGTTCTCTTCATTAATGCAGTTTAGTACATCAAGCCCACATCTTTTAAATATTTTTATTAAATCCTGTTGAAAAACACTGCCTGGAACCACATTATTAGGATACTTCCAAATTCTAAGTCCCTTAGGCACTATACTTTGAGAAATACATTCTTTCAAATAACTATTCTCTACGTCAGTGCTTTTCCGTTTGAAAATAAGTCTTTCCAGTTTGTGTAATAAGTTTTTAAGTGTCTGTTTCAGGCCCCATAGCCACACTTCTGTTTTTACAGTTGGAAGAAAAATTAACCTGGAGCCATTCATTAAAATCAGCCTGCGCATCTTTACTTTTGGAATCTGCATTTCATTTCTCTTGTCCAGATGAAGCAAGATGATGCAGGTGACACTCGATTTTCATTAGACCCATTTCCCCCCTCAGTCAGTCTAAATATCCTGGGGGTTTGGTTGAAACGGAAATCATTGCTGTCTGAGCCTTCTCCTCTCCAGGCAGCTTCCCCGTGATCCCTGTTTCATTCAGAAGCCGTTCTGTCCAGCCGTGTTGCTCCAAGGTTGCCAAGTACTTCCTGGTTCTGCCCCTCATGTATAGTAGACACCAGCTCCACCATCGATTGGCTGAGGGTTGTAGGTAAGTAAGTCAATCAACTGGGTGAGCTGGCCAATCAACTTCCTGGCTTGGCCCAGCTCCTCCTTGCAGTTACTTTCCATAGCCTCTCCACTCGTTTCACCATCCATGGCAGCAAAGAAAACACTAGTAAATCAAAATAATTACCAAGTGGGCTAAAAGTTCACCAAGAATTCCAAATCCAGCCCAACAAAAAGGTAAAGCAATAAAGCCCTGAGAGGACAAACTCGGATCAAAAGTTTAATACATAGACACCATTAATGCTCCCAAAAATACGTTTTCCTTTGACATACACTTCATCAGATGCAGGCTTGAATTTAACTCCTTCTATATACACTATTTCTCTTACATCTCAAGCAATGAAAAGTGAACCAATAATAAAAACAGTGATGTATAATCAATTTGTAATAAAGTCTCTAGGAACAGCTGGTATTTTTGTGGAAGTCTGGAAGTTAGTACAGAAGAGAATTATAAAGATTTGGAAGGTTTTGTTTAACAGTATTTTAAAAAGAGGGAAGCACCAACATTCTGGAAGAAAGATATGGTGGCTGTAATACCTAAAGACAGCAAAGACCCATCAGACCCAGCCTCATATAGACTCATTTCAATTTAAAACCATGATTATAAAGTGTGTATGGCTATACTAGATAAAGGAATGGCACGACAAAGGTGTTGCCAAAATTGATAGATATGAATCAGTGTAATTTTGTGTAGGGGAAGCAACCATTTGATACCATTTGATAACATTAACAGAACAATGATGATCCAGAAGGAAGCAGAATGTAAGAAAATGGGTTCAGGCTGCTAGGTGGTGAGACACTTTCCTGTGGTACATCTGATTAGGGACACATGGCTGATGTGACATTCAGCTGTAGAGGTATGACTGTTGCAAATTCCTTGTAGGCAAAGAGAAGCACCTGGCACCATGCCCACAACTTCAGTGAACTTCATGTGGGAAGGGGAAATAAAGTGCGTTGTGATTGGTGTACAGTACAGGCTTATGCAAGTACAACATGAAGAAGTGTGCTACAGCATGGAGGAAATCCTGCATGCTACTGTAGTCAAACGTACGCTCAAATGTGTGTTTTAGGTAATGATTCTTAGACATTGTCAAGGTGTTAATGGTCCACACACAGCCATAATAAAGGCCCTGCCTGTTGTGCACTGCATTTTTACTGCCAACGACATGCCCATTGGGTATCCTGCTGCTGAGGCCTGCCATATTACTTGATATCTCTTGGTGCCTTGGGGGCCTTGAATATTATTTTCTCCTTGTGCATTTGGTTACTGAAGCTGTGGGCATGGCGCTGTCAGCTTCTCTTTGCCACAGGGAATTTGCAATGGTCATATGCCTCTGCAGCTGAATGTGACTTCAGCCATGTGCCCCCAACCAAATGTTCCAAATGGAAATGTTTCACTGCCTTGGAACCTGAACTTCTAAGAAAATACAAACAAAGTTGTCAACTGACGCACAAACTAAAATAAAATGACAGTAAATATTCCAGCCACAGGAAGCAAATGAATACTAAAAAAAACCTGTTTAATAGCACAACAGACATAGCGCTTTCACCTTACATATAACAGGCTTTGTTGTTGGTGTGTCTTAATGCAGAGAAAGCACTCAACACAGTAAGATGGGATTTTATGGGTAGGGCAATGGAATTATTTGCATTCTCTGAAACAATAATAAAATGGGAGGGTTCCTCTCTGATAAATTATGTTTAAACAGAGGAACCAGGCAGGGGTGTCCTCTTTCCCATTTGTTAACTGCTTTACATTTAGTGCCATTGACAAAGAAGGTAAGGGACTCAGAAATTCAATTATATACTTTGTATGGTAATGAAGAAAAGCTGGCTTTATTTGCAGATGATATTATTTTGTACTTGATAAGTCCAGAAAAGTACACCTCATTGTTGAGGAACATTTTGAGGATATAAAATTAATAAAAATAAAACAAAAGATATAGCTATAAATTATGTACCAACAGAAGAAATGGTTCAGCAATACCCACATTTATGGGGGCACAATTAAATGAAGTATTTAGGAATAAAGATTATAAGGGCTTTTGTTATGGGAGCTAAAGATATGTAGAAGAGACTAAACAAAAGATAATTCAAAAACTGAGAAAGTGGAAACTCCTGATTATGGATATGGATAGTAAGACACAAGCAGTGAAAATGTTTTTAGTCCCTTTAGTTTTATATACAGGTCAGGCATACTCTTATCAACCACAGAATAACTTTTAAAGGACTTTATCTGGGAGGGGAAAGAAGCAAGAGTGGAATAAGTTGATCCTTCCAATAGAGTAAAATGGTTTGGGATTATCTGATTTGAAGGGATATTTTTGAGCTATGCAGTTAAGGCTCATATACATAACACAAGCAGACAGTTGCAATTCAAAGTGGAAATGGATGATGAAGCAGAAGGGAAATTCAGCAAATACTGAAGGTGAAATTTTGGATGCAGATCCTTAAGAATAACAGACATACAGACTATTATATTATATTGATAAAGTAGCAGAAAGTATTCTAAGATCTAAGCCAACAAGAGAATGGAGAAAGAAGATTTTGCTGATAGGGATGACTGCAAGGAGGGGTACAATGAATAAGCAAAAGATGACTGGAATTTAATGGAGAAAACTGGCAAGGGAACCAATGTATTAGGATCCAATACAATAGCTAAAGAGGGAAAAGTAACAGAATGGTATGAGGCCAAGAAAACATTTGGAGTTCAGCCTAGAGATTGCCTTCCCTGGCATGTACTGATATCAGAGTATAGTCAAAGAGAAAGGGATAGGAGAATCCTAAGTAAAAGACTTATTCTGGTAGAGTTTTTAGTTGGATGCAGAACAGAAGTTGATGTTAAAAAAGGAATAATTAATATCACATATAAAATATTGCACAATAACAATAAGAATCAATCACCGGATGTTAAAAAATACTGGGAAGACGTATTGGACATGCAATTTTCAAGGGAACAATGGGATGATATATGCATGACTGCCAAGTATGCAACACAATCCAGAAGGTTTAGAATGTTTGCCTGGAAGTGTTTGCATAGGTATTTGTATACCCAAGCAGACTTTACAGATTTTTTCCTCAGGTAGATGGCAAGTGTTGGAGGTGTGATGGGGAAGAAAGAGGTAACTGGAAATGTATACTTTAGGAGTGTAATGAGTTGGCAGATTGTAAAAATTCCTTACAGACTACTCCGTCAGAAATATTGGGTGAGCAAATGGGTGTAACTAAGGAAATTATTCTTTCTGAGCTCGGACAAAGGATCTGGATTGCCTAGACATAGTAAGGCCTTATTAAGTTTAATTCTGGTGGCTGCCAAAAAAGCAATTGCTAGAAAATGGAAATCAAAGTCTAAAACAACTGTATTTGAAGTACTGCATATTGCAATAGATAAAAAATAACTGGGAAGTGGGATCTTTAGAAAACAGAAGGAGCAAATTACAGAGAAATAAATGGAAATTTTGGGAACAATACATGCAGAATAATGTTCAGGAGGAGGAGAAGGAGAGAGGATTAAGGAAGGCAGGAATTAAGACATTTATGTAATGTTGGACTGATGATTGTAAGAACGTATGTCATGTGTAATGTATGTAACCATAAGTATGCAAATATGGTTTGCTTTCTTTTATATTAATGCATGTTTGCCTATGTCTTAAGTCATAATTTAATAAAGATGCTAAAAAAGAACCTCAACTCAGCCAAATTAGTTGTTTCAAAAACAGAGTAAGTGTTAACAGGTCTGACACAATATTAAGATCCCAAGGAGGGGCCACCAGTTTTATTGGAGGCCTTTTATGCCCTTTCAAAAAGATTTTGACATGAGACTGCACTGAAAGAGGAGGATCCATGGGCAGACATGCTGAAATGGATGATAAATGAACCTTGATAAAGGAGTAAGAAACCATAGAACAACCAGCACTGAATGGGTGCTGGTTAGATGATGGCACCAGCTAGAAAATCTTTCCTATTTGCTAATATATATATTTTTCTAGTAATAGACTTACTTGTCTCCATTAGTACCTGCTGCATGTCCACAGTAAACAGAATCCTAAAAGGCATAAAGACCCTATCATGCAGGCAGTCATTTGAAGTTGATTTGCGTTGGGGTGTATCAAACACCCTTGTCATAGTGTGAGTAGATCCAGTCTGTGAGGAAGCCTGTGGTCATTGTCCCTGGCCTTGGCCAGAAGGTAGTCACCACAATGATTTTGAGTGATTCCTTCTGAATCTTCAGCAGTACCCTGGCTATTAGGGGAAATGGTGGAAAAGCATACAGAAACATTCCAGTCCAAAGAAAGACAAACAGAATTATTGAATGATGGGCTGATAGACCAGGGGACTTTCCAGTATTTATGGATGGACCAGTACTGCCCACAATCTTTGGGATCCCTAAGATTCATAAAAACATTAATGATCCAACACTAAGGCCTATAGTGGTGGCAAATGGATCGAAAACTTACCCATTGCAAAGTTTTTAGACCATAAATTGAAGAAATTATGGGTAAATTACACAGGAATCCTAAAAGATTCATGGGACTTTTTGAGAAGTATTAAGAAGGACCTATATAGGGATGATCTGATCTTTGTGACTGTGGATATTCAGGATCTTTTTTCAGTGATCCCTCACCAAATAGGATTGGAATGGTTTGATGAAGCACTTTCAACTAGGGGGAATTTTACTGACACTCCAGGTATGCCTGGACCTAATGGATTTAGTGTTAGGTAACAACTTCATATAGTTTGAAGGTGGGTATTACAGACAAATTAGAGAGGAGGTGATGGGGTTCTGTTGTGCCCCCATATATGCCAATATAGTACTGTCCATCTGGGAGGATAAATATATTTTTCATTCAAGGTAAGCTAAACAATGGAATTTTTACTGGCGCTACCTGGATGACATTTGTATTTTGTGGATTGGAACTGAATTAGAATTGATGGCATTTTTAGATTATTTAAATAATACTACAGATTTCCTAAAATCCACTCATACTGTCACTAAAGATCAGATGCATTATTTGGATGTTACTATTCAAAAAGCCAGACAGTTAAAAGAGTTTAGATCTACTATCTTTAGGAAAGAATCCTACTCCCATTCATATTTACATTTTTCTAGTGCTCACCCCTATAGGCAAAAAAAAAAAAATTTTTGAAGGGGCAGTTCACATGGATGGGGAGCCTGTTCTACAGATGGGGTAGTTTCTGGGAGGCATACCTGCCTGTCCAGTAGGTCCTATTTATATCACAGGCAAGGTTTAAGTCTTTTGAACAGGTAATTCTGGTGCTGTTTGTTTTGCAGATATGCAGAATGTCCATCAGAGTGGGGTCGGACAATACCCTGTATGCCAGGTATAGATCTCCCCTCAACAGCCTGTAGGAGATAGAATACAGGGAGAGGGCCTTGAGGCAGTCTGCATTGGACATACAGTGGAACAATGACTTCCTTGGACCTAGATGCCATGCATTTGTTTATAGGTTGCACAACATAGAATGATTTCCTCACTACTGTAAACATGTGATGATCAAAGTTAGACTACTGTCTGTGTGTGTCCCTAAGTCCCTGACTATTAGGTCAACTCTAAGGGGTGTGTTGTCACTATGATATTTACCAGGGGAGGATGACTTCCTAAAAGATACCATTATGCATTTCTTGGCATTTAGTTTTTAGTCCATGGCTTTGACACCAGCTGCTTGTCTGTGTCAGCTGTTCCTGGAGAACGTTTGTGCTGGTGTGGGATTCAATGATAGCTCCTAATTTGCAATCATCTACAAATTTAGTCAGTCAGAGACCACTGACATTGGCCTTGACTTCAGAGAAGTAAATGATGAAAAAGAGCAGTCCAAGGACTGATCCCTGTGGGGCTCCACTTGTGACTGGCCTCTTTGTAGAGGTGGACTCTCCAATTCTAACATCCTGAGTGCTGCCGGTGAGCCAGTTGGCTATCCACCAGGTGACACACAGGTTTGTACCTAACCTCTTGAGTTTGTCAACAATGCCTGAGTGGGGTATTGTGTGAAATGCTTTGGCCAGGCCAAGGTACGCAGTGTGGACCATTTTGTTCTCATCCATTACTTTGGTGACCTTCTCAAAGAAGTCCACCAGGTTGAGCAGACATGACCTGTCCTTGTTTAACCAAACTGGGTTGGGTTCAGTGTCTGAAGGTTTACTATATCATTATTGATCATTTCCATAATAATTCTTTCCATGGCCTTGCATAAAAGATTAGTGAAACTTATCAATCTATAGTTTCCAGGGTCTGTAGGTGGCCCACCTTTATGCAGATGGATGACTGCTGATATTCTCTATTCAGGGGGCACAAAGCCTTTTTGCAGGCTACAGTTAAATAGCAATTCCAGATGGCCTGAAAGGTCATATTTCATGCTATTTAAAAGGCATCCTGGGATATTGTCTTGGCCCATTGATGCAGTGTTCTTGGCCTTAGAGACAGAAGTAAGGACCTATTCCCAATGATAGCATGGGGAGTTAAATTTGATGGTCTCTCTTTGCATCCAGTTCAACCTTTGGGACAAACCCCTTAGTTGTCACAAACCCTAGGAGGTTATCAAGGAAGGATATTTCTTAGAATGGTGGAGTCTACAGACATATACCCAGCTTGTAATGGAATATGAATTTGTAAACCATGGACCACGCCTGCTGTAGCATAGATGTCACCTACAGGAATTA
Source organism: Protopterus annectens (assembly GCF_019279795.1). Classification (NCBI taxonomy): domain Eukaryota; kingdom Metazoa; phylum Chordata; order Ceratodontiformes; family Protopteridae; genus Protopterus; species Protopterus annectens. The sequence goes on from NC_056751.1 coordinate 317,370,980, forward strand.
AATGCATAAAACCAGTAGAAGTAGCAACTGATCTTGTTGAATGAGCTCTTTTTTTCCTGGTTAAAACAGTGTCTCAAATTTTCATAGAAAAAGTTATGCAATCTGAAAACCACCTTGACAGTGTGACTTTAGACACACTCTGGCCTAACTTGGCTCTAGGAAAAGCTATAATCTGCTGATCAAATTTCCTGAAATCTTTAGTCCTGTGGAGATAAAATCTAAACTGTCTGTAAATGTCTAACAGATGCATAATACATTCTAATTTGTTAGCAAATTTTGGGAAAATACCAGGTAAGGTAATGGTTTGATTAATGTTCATTTCGGATGCCTATAGAGTTCCTATAGATGAAATCTGTGCTGTAGCAACTTGGCTTCCCATGTTCATTTTGGAATGCATATGGTATTTGTTCTCAAAGAAACACTATCCTTATGGAAAATTGGGTAAGAAGGTTTACAAGAAAGTGACTAACTCAGAAATCCTTTTAGCTAAAGTAATGGCTACCAGGAAAGACAGTCTTCCAAGAATGATAATGTTTAAGTCTGCTGGTTCAAAAGGAGGTTCTTGTTAATATTTGAAGTATGACAGCTGTGACCCATGGAGGGATAAGATCCCTTATAGGAGGTCTCAGTAAGAAAGTTTCCTTCAGAAAGGCCTTTGAAATCCTTAGAGAAGGTATAGTTGTCTGATTGTATCCAATATGGAAATGGGAAATAGCCATTAATTGTACAATGGTTGTTAAAAAGCTAGAGCCTTTTTGGAAAAGATTTGATAAGAAGACAAGAATAGAAAGAAGAGGAGCTGAAAAGGGATCTATCCCTTTAGAAGCTGCCCAGATAAAGAACCTCTTCCATTTGCTAAGGTAAATATTTCTGGTACTCAGCTGATGAGAGGCTAACAGAATATGAACCACTTGAGCCACTTGAGTGGAATGCCTGGCATTTCTGGCCACCATTAAAACTGGAGGAAGTATGTGGTTAGCTTCCATGTCTCTGAGTCCGGGTGAGGTTTCCTGGATGGGTGAGTCAGAAGATCTGAATGGTAGGGAGGACATACTAGATGAGGACAGAGGAAAGGCCACCACACATGCTAAGGCCAGAAAGGCGCAATGAGAACTAACTTGGCTTTGCAGCTCCTTGCTTTCTGAATGAATTCTGTTTTCAAAGAAAAGGGAAAAAAAGGCATATAGGAGACCTGGGGGCCAACTGAAGACTAGATCATCTCTTAATTAGTGTCCCTGCAGAGGTATTAGGGCAAACTAAAGTACAGTTTTGTACCTACCATAAATGTAGATGTTCGAGTGTTAACCCTGCTGCAGTCATCACACTTGGGTTATCCTGCCGTCAGGCGGTCCCGCAGTCGGCCTGAATTCCAAAGTCTTGGTCCGGCGTCGGTTGCTGTCACTTCTTCCCTGACGGCAGAGTGCCAGGGGTATATAAGAGGCATCCGATTTGCTCAGCTTGTCTGCTAATACAATGGAAGTCACTGGGTTATGTGTTGTTGTAAGAAAGTAACAGGAAGATATCACCCACTGCCATACTCTCATGGCCTGTTGGCATAACGGATATGAACTGGTTCCACCTTGCTGGTTGCTGTACCAGACTATTGACATGTTGTCCTTCTGGATGGAGATCGCACCCATTTGGGAGAGATTCCTGAAAAGCCTGTAATGCTAGGAGAACTGCCATCATCTCCAGGACACTGATATGGAGACTGGCCTCCATGTTCAACTATGAATCTTGAACCTTGAACCATATTCCCTTTAAAATGCCCTCCACCCCCCACACCAGGAGAGAATCATCCATGGTTACTATGTGACCTTCTAGGTGAGCTGTGGAGGCAACCACCATCAGATGTGAGACATACAAATGGGCATTAGAGGAATCCAAGCATGAAGAGGATGGAAAATCTGGGACTAGTATACAGAAGGGGTCCACTGAAAAATTCTCATGTAGTATCTGGCTAGGGGAAATAAAATCATTGTTGAAGCCATCAGCCCTAGCAATCTAAGGATGTGTGTTGCAGGAGGTGAGGGGTGTTGGTGAATTTGTAAGGCTGTCTGAAGCAGAGATACAATCCTGGACTCTGGGAAAGTGGTTATCCGATTGCTCATATTCCGGTGATATCTGATGTACTCTATTTTTTTGTGTGGGTTTCAATTTACTTTTGGTTTGACTGACAGTGATCCCCAAATGTTGAAGAATTTGGAGCAAGAAGTCCCATTGCTGGATTCAGAAATCCTTGGTTGGAATGTTGAGGAGTGAATTGTCTAAGTATGGGAACACCCAGAACTCTAACAGTCTGACATATGTTGCTACTAATGCTATGCATTTAGTGAAGACCTGGGGGGCTGTAGTGAAACCAAAGGGCAGTGCTCTGAATTGGAAGTGATTGGCTCCAAGATGGAAATAGAAAAATCTTCTTCATTTTCCCAATATCTTGAAATAGTAATAGGCATCTTGAAGATCTAAAGAAAGCATCCAATCGTCTTTCCACAAAAGAGTTAGGATGCCTGAACCATGACCATCCAGAACTTTGTCTATTTTACAGACTGACTGAGAAAACTGAGGTCCAAAACTGGCCTTGCATCCCCTACTTTTTTAGGAACTAAAAAGAACATAGAATAGACTTTGGATTCTAACTGGTCTGGGAGGGACCTGTTGAATGTCTCTTTTTTTCTAACAGCTTCTTTTGTTGTTGGAGGGGAAGCAAAGAGAATTACTTAGTCTCTGTTGACTATCCTCAGTACATAGGTAACTGATGTGATGGCCTGCCAAGCTTGAGGGTGCAGAGATAAGTTCCCCCAACTGCTTCTAGAGTGCTGCAGTCAGGCAATACTTCAGGAGCACTGGACTGATTTCTCGGAAAAGTGACAGTGAAATCTCTGACTCTACGGTTATCTGCTGCCCCTAAGGTGACATCCATTGAAATTGATACCTCTCATCCTTGGGAGGACCTGTCTGTATGGGCATCCTGGTTGAACCCTATAGATTTGCAGAATCACATCTTCTTGCCACCTCTCTAATTCCTGGAAAAGGTTCTTTGAGGGGTGGAGATGTAGATTCCAATGACGAAGATGGTCTCTCCATCCTGCTCACTCCTGGTAAGAGTTTCTTAACCTTTGGCTTGAAAAATGGGGAACCATCAAAGTAGGTATTAAGGAAGGACATCTTTAAGCCTTCCAAAAAGTCATAAAGTCACATCCAGGAGTGCAGGCAGATGGCTATGCTGGTATCTGCGGATCTTGCTGTACCATCAGCTGCGTTAGGAGATACACGGATATGCGGGACATCGATTGTAAAGTAGACAACTGGGATGCCACTGTTTTCTGGACTTCCATTGGTAGGTTGTCTCAGAGGGACTTGCTAAATTCCTTAGCCAAGTCCCTCTGGAAACATACCTTGTGCATAAGGTAGCTCAGCTCACTAAGTGTGAAAGCCATTGAAGGGTAAGTTCATTTCCTAAAACTGTCCAGTGCTCCTGATTCCCTGTTAGCAGGATGGTCAGATGTACTCTCCTTTCCTTCTTAGTGGCTTCTTCCACAACCATGGTATCTACAGGGGGACCCCTTACATCAGTGTGCTGCTCTCTCCTTAGGTGCCATCAAGATTTTATCTAGCTTTTTAGGATTGGCTCCACAATGTCAGGATCATTCCAAGTCCACTGAGCTACCAGGTCTGTAAGTGAGTCAGCAGTGGTAACACCCAGGAGGTAGAAAAGCCAGCTTCAAAAGCCTCAAAGAATACAGATTCCTAAGGGTGGGCTGTATTGGTAGAACAGTTCCCTCACTGTTTCATCAATTCCAAAATATCACCAAAGGTGACATGTTCTTGAGGGAATCTTGGGGATTAATCCCTGTCTTCCAAGTCTGTGTCTTCAGTGACTGATTCTAGGGAGGAAACTAAATGTCTCCTCTTTAATGTCTGCTTCCTGGAATCCTGCCTCGATGGGACTTCTGGAGACAGGTTAGAGTCAGACAGGGAGGTCACAATGTAAGCAGCCCTTAGACTAAATAAAGCTGACTGTCCTTGTCAACATGGATGTGCTAAGTCAGACACAATATCCAAAAGGGGTTGTGACTGAAGCCAAGCATGTAGAAAGTATCCCTTCTCTTAGTCTAGCAAGAACCATTTCAGAAGCCTTGAATGCTGAAGTGGAGATTGGGACCAGTGAGACTGCCAGACCATCAGGGCAAGATGTAGGAAGAGCTTTTCCCAACCCAACCTGCCCCACCCCAGATCTGAAGCCAACACTGGATTTTAGCTATCTTGTGCAAAGGCATTGAGAGAAAGAGATGGTTCTGAAAGTTTCGGATTAAATCCACATTTCATGGCCCAGAACTGATGCTTTGACTCTGAGATTCAGAGTCAAGAGAGAAAGGGACATGGTTGGAATTGAAGTTGACAAGACTATCAGCTCTGATGTGGGTGCACCTGGGAGGCTTGGATCTAAAGGACAGACCAGAACAGGAGAAATCAATGGAGAGGTTGTTGAAGCCATTCTTGGAGCATCCTGTGTGGATGGAACTGGGAGAATACCTAGTTGAATTTGCTGCTGAAAGAGCATCTGCATCATCCTGTCAACATTTGCTTCAGTAAGTCTCCTCAATGACTGACTAGACCTGGAAGATGAAGCCACTGTTGTCGTTTCACCAAGTGCCTCTCCTGCATAAAAGTTGAATGGAGCTGAGGACTCACCAGCTCCAGTGAGAAATGAGGGGGAAAAAGTATGTGACCAGATTCAAAGAGGAGTTGGATCCAAATGCTGATGAATTTTCTGTGCTGGATCCAATCATTCTATTGGAATTGGAGACTATTTCCTAGTCTTATCAGACCTCTTTTCAGAAGACTTGTCTTTCTTCTTTTCTTTCTCTTTAGATTTTTCTTTGTCTTTTTTATTGATTTTTCTCCATCTTAGCTGGGATGCAGAAAGAGTGGCAGTAAAAGATGACACTGGTTGCATTGTTGAGGGATCAAATCTTTCAAAATTACTTTCTCTTTATGGCCCTGAATGGTCCTGGTACCAAAGGAGGAACACGCCTCACATTCAGTGTCATAATGAGCTGCTCCCAAGAAAAAAGAGAGTGCAGGTCCTGCTATGGGATCTTACAGCTGCAAGCTGTATATTTTTTGCATTCCTAGGCATGGGAAGGTATCAACCAAGCAGAATGGTCCTGTCAAATTCAAAAAATGCTAACCAAACAACCATATATATAAAAATGTAATTATAGCAACAAGAAACTATATATAAAATAAACTAAACTTAATTCAATGGAGCTAAGACTAAAATGAATATATACATATTGTTTTTATTTAGTAGGAAATAAGATAGGAGGTGAAAAATGAATGAAAAAAGTGCCAAAAAAGGCACAGAGAGGGAAAAAACACTTAGCTGTAACACTAATATCAGAGCCCTCAAAAGCATGACCTTTTTGATCAGACAACAAATGAGATCTGAGGATTTTTGGAAGAACATCGAGATTACGAGTAGGGGAGGAGTAAGAGCCCTGTGCTAAGATCAGATCTGATTGGATTCGGTAACCTAAAAGTTGAATCAGACAAATAAAGACATCAGATCTGTAAATAAAATATTCCTCATACTTGAACAATTAGTCAGGACAAACCTTTACATATGAATCTGACAATTCAAAATTCTAAAAATTCAAAGTTGCAGAAGCATATATTTTTTTACCATACTTGCCATTAATTCCCCATCTTTATTATAAATAGCAAGATTGGAATTAACTAAGTGTTTGGCAGCAGAACAATTAACTAAAACTATAGCTAATGGATCAAGTTTGGGAAGAGTATATATACAAAACTTAAAAGATTGAGGAACTTCAAACATCCTATCTGCCTTTTTTTTTAGGGGCAGCTGGCTGACTTTATGGAAAACTGCAGACAGTGACACATGCATCCACCAAAGCTGAAAGAACTGGAGGAATGGGTGCAGGTTCTGATAATTCCTTCTGTAATGGCTTATAGCATGTTGTAGGGGCTGACAGACCTCCCAATGAAACCCCTGGCACATTCTAGAAATAGTTTCAGAGAAAGAAAAGAAAACCTCCCACAGGAAGAGTTAGAAACTGAGCCCTCCATTAAGTCTTAATCTGTAATCAGAAGAGAAAACTCCTCTTCATCCTGTTGCCCAGTTTCAGAATCACTTCAGGAAAAGAGGTAATCTTCTTTTTATACCAGAAACTAATTTGCAAGAGGGCTCAAATAACCCTGAGCAGGGTGGACTTCCAAGATGGCTGCACATTGAGTCACAGCTTAATTTCAGCTGTCACTGTGTGAAACAGAAACTCAGAAGAGAGAGCCAATAAACTTGTACTTTTGGATAAATTTCAGTAACTGACTAGTAAGTGCATGGCCTGGATGCCAGTAAAAAAGAAATTCAGAGAACCTGCAAGAAAATCAATCACAAAAGGTGAGGAAAAAACACTGACTTCAAGAATTCTGCAGCCATTCAGCAAAAAGCATTGCAAGCTCCAGCACTGGTGCAAGACATACCTTCCAGTGAAATGCTGAACCAGGGAATCTGGAAGAAACAGAATGTATTAATTTTATGAAAGTACAAATAAGTAACTGGACTGGTACTCCACAGCAGGAGATGTTAATTGAAAGGGAACATTGTTTGCATATTCCAAACCTGGCCATGAGAAAGTAACCTAGACCTTTAATAGTAAAGATGCAATCCTACCAGCAGAAGGAATTGATTCTGACAAAACTGTGGCAGAAAGACAAAGTACTAAACGTTGGAGACAGAGTTTGTGGGAAATGATTATTCATTGTACACCAAGCAGAAGAGGAGTAAATTTATTCCACTAATAAGGAAATGTCAAGAAGCAGCCATGAGATTCAGACAGCTGTACCAAGCTATCTTTAGAATACTCTTTCTTGGAAGGACAAAATAATTTCTTGGTGCAGAACATGGTAAGGTGGAAATACAAAAGTTTGTCCAACAAAAAGTGAGCTCTGAAACAGAAGCAGATTTTGCTTCTTGTTCTTCTGGTAATAAAGACCACAGAGAGACTTGTGCCAGTGAAACCTTTTCCAATGTTCCAACAGAAAATGCTTGACAGACAGAAACAAGTGCAAAAGTTGACTAGAAGAACCAAGGGTACACTGGAAATGAAGCAGAGACTACTAGATTTGGGAGATGGAGATAAACAGGAATAAACCCTGTAACTTAGAAACTGACAAATAAATGTGGGATTGCAAAGCATTACTTATATTTGTGAAACATGACAGAACAAGAAAACCTAAACATATTGGACTTTTCTGACTTTGTTAAACTTTTTGGGGACTCCAAAGCATGTGCCCTACTTCATGTCATTAATGTTTACCATACCTCTCAACCTGGACACATCAAAAATCTGGACAAGGCCCATAAAAAATAGGTGCAAATCTGTACGCTGATTAGCATAAAATTTGCATACCTAATTACATAGCCATGCCCGCTCCAATGGAATTATGGGATACCATCTTTCAGACACAAACTGAAGAACAGTCAACCAAAATATGGCACCGAGTCCCCCTGCAGCCATTCCAAAGTCCCATTACTTGGCTATTTCACCCCATTTACTATAAACACAGTAATGTGCATACTGCTTTACTTCTACGATGCTTTGGATTTCATTTAAAAGTTTTATTTTACATTTTACAGCACAGATACTAATAGACATCTGCTAAACAAAGCAATGCAGTCTCACAATTAAAATAGACTTAGCACTAAAACGTCTCTGCCCTTGAAACTGGCATTCATTGAAACAGCATTGAAACCCACATTCAAAGAAAATACATCTGGCCAGTGGCAGATAAATATTAAGTATGGGCTGCTGCTGTTTTCACATCATAAGCCCCTTGCACACAAAACATACATGTGTTCTTTGATACACTTTCCTGACTGTACTGTATTAAATTATATTCCTTGTATAATACAGTAGAGTTGTTAGAGGGCGTATTAAATTTATTGTTTTGAACATTTTTCCAGTAAACAATGAAACAAAATGAGAAAACTGCCCAATTCAGAAAATTTCCATTATAAGTCTACTCAAACTTTTACAATCCACCAGTATCAGTAAATATGCAATAAATATGCACAATCTCTGCAGAAGTAAAAGTCATCTAACTAATTCCACGTTAAAGAGATCTGTACCTAATGTAGAGGTCGCTGCTAGCAAGCAACTTTATATTTCATTGTTTCATCTACAAATAAAGTGCCTGCTGCTCTTAACCTCTGCTTACAGTGAATAAACATTTACTCCACATAACCATGCACTTGTACTTATCCTTTGTTAAACAACAAACAGAAATGTTCCCCGGCTTTCATTTGTTGAATATCTTCTTTGTTTCTAAGACATTTTAAGTTAATACAGGGTTTTGGCTCTGGTTTCTCAAACATTGACTTACCAGCCATCGTTTAAAATGAATTGCCTGACGTCAAATGCCATCTTGGAGTTACATTCTGTGTTTCAATAAGTGAAGTCCTATGACACCAGCTGACCAGAAGAAATAATACGAATCTCAAAATAAAGAATCTGTAGAAGGACTGTGATAACTAAATTTCCCAATATCTCAGAGCTAAGGGAAAAGTATACAGACAGCCAATAATACAAATAATTACCCTAGCATTTCTTGGAAGTTTTTTTTAATTTGTATGATCAGGAAATAGTAGCTTTATCTGTAGCTAATGAAGAAACTTAGAATTGTAGGAGTCACATCTCTGTTTGTTGAAAAACAATAAATATACTTTAATTGAAATACAAAGTATCCTGTCCTACAGCTATATACTGAGATCTCCTCCCCCGGAAAACAGCAACAAAATACTGCTGCAAACAGTCTAAAACAAACTATGTTAGATGTTAGATGTTTCTGTAAATTCCAAACCTGTTACAATCTATTAAACTGTCCTGTTATTTAGGCAGTGTACCTAGGAAACCCTGTTGAGCACTGTAACTTAAAGGACCAGCTGAACTATTCCCCTCTCTCCCAGCATTTTTCCCTTCTCTCCCAACTATTGAAACCCTATGCAGAACACTTCATTATTTTTATTAAACCCTGTAGTGCTCCTACCCATCTCCCAGTACTCCATAAGGGCTCAAAATAAAAACGCCAAGGAAGGGTCTATCCTACCTTGTATTATGGTTGTATTTTACTAGCTTTTTCCCTTTAAATTGGCTCCTAAACCTATTGATAGTCTTCCTTCATCTACTGCCCGCTATGCTCCCCTCCCTGCTCCCAATTCACACCTGCCCCCCAGTGGTCTTACCTTTATTACAAACAGTAACCACTCCCACCTTTCAAACAACCTATAACATCACTACACCTATACTTCCTCCTACAGCTTCTCACTACTATCCCTCCTACTCCGGTAATATGTACAAACACACCATACCTACACTCACTGTATGCACACTCATTGCATACATCACATCTTACCAAACCTCCACCATTCCCGCACTCAACCACTACCACTGTACCACCACCACCACTCATATCCCACCTCTACTCTACTACTCTCCCATCAGGTCAACAACCTTCCCGATGCACCCTCTAAATAGACTACAGACCACAATACCTAAACTAAAAACAACCCCACAACTTAACATAACCCTACCACCATACCTATTACCCACAGAACGCAATCAAAAAACTTCCCTTATAAGCAAGCATATACAGAAATTGATAAAACTAATAATCTCATCCATATCCAACCTAGCACTCAGTGGAGATATCCATCCCAATCCTTGCCCCTCAATAACCAACCACCCCCCTCATAATCAGACTACAAACCACATCTTCTCCCAAATCACAGCCAATAGAAAGCCAACCAACCTCCTTCTGGTAAGCCTAAATATTAGAAATATATGCAATAAGGTACATGAATTCCATGCCACCATAGACGTCTACTCCCCTGATGTAGTGATCCTTACAGAAACATGGTTAAAACCACACATTACTAATGAGCAAATCCTCCCTACCAGTTACAATATACTAAGAGTAGACCGACTAAACAAAAAAGGAGGTGGTATAGCTATAATATTTAAACAGCATCTAGACATCCACATCTTAAAGTTAGCAGCTCCCCAAATAGGTAAGGAAGAAATAATATATACTAACCTTAAAATAAACCAAGATAAAACCCTAAACATAATAGGTTGCTACTTCCCATGTGGCCAAAACATCCCTCCACTTGAAAACCTCCTCCGCTGGACTACCCACCACCTACCCCAAGAAACTTTAATTCTAGGAGACTTCAACACTGACTGGCAATCCTGTTCTAGCAACCATCCAACCCATCATGTAAACCATCATGGCTTCACCCAACTAGTCCAGTCACCTACTAGGATAAATAAAAACTCCAACAAACACACTACCCTTGACTGGATACTAGTCAATAAGAGCCCCCAGTCATATATAGCAGGCTGCCTATCTGACAGCCTCAGTGATCACTCCCCAACCTTCCTACTAAGAAAACACCTTTATAAAGTGAAACCCATCATCTACCATCAAATATGCAAAAAAACTAACTTCAAACCTCGCTCATTCAGCTCATCCCTAAAAGACTGTAACTGGCAACCTCTAAAATACCTCAAACTACATGACACAGTTGACTACTTTAATAAAACATTCCTAAGCATCCTTAATTACCATGCCCCCATAAGACATTCCCGAACTAGAGCCCAACCATCACCATGGCTACAAAAAAAAACACTAAGTCTGAAATGAAAAACTAGGATAAAGCCTGGGACAACTGGCACAAAACCCTAAAACCCCTCTACTAGGCAAAAATTCCTAGAACTAAGCAATAGAACCAAAAAGCTTATAAAACAGGACAAAATCCAATACTACCAGTCTGCCCTTATCTCTTGCCAACATAACTCCAAACAATTCTGGTCCTCAATAAACTCCATCGTCCACCCAGGTAAAGTAAGTACACCCACTCCTAACTTAACTCACTCCTCCAAAAATATTGCTACCTCTTTCAACAATCACTTCACACAAACCGTACTATCACTAGCTAGACAACACAACCCCCTCCCATAAACCCACACCATCAAGTACAACTAATCTCCCCTCTAGCTTCTCTTTCTCTCCTGTTCCTACCTCCAAAATAAAACAACTATTAACTAAACTTAAAACCACCAGATTAACAGCAGACAACCTCCCAAGTGAATACCTTCAACTTGCAGCTGACGCTCTGGCCTACCCAGTATCACTCTTGATTAACAGATCTCTGTCAGAAAGTTATGTTCCCACACCATGGAATGTCTCACACATAATTAACAGATCTCTGTCAGAAAGTAATGTCCCCACACTATGGCAAGTCTCACAAATAATTAACAGATCTCTGTCAGAAAGTTATGTTCCCACACTGTAGAAAGTCTCACACATAATTCCCCTACACAAAGGAGGCCCCTCCACAGATCTAACCAATTACTGCCCCATAGCTATTGTCTCACCACTCTCCAAAATACTAGAGAGATGCATTCATTCTCAAGTCTCAGATCACCTCCTTGCAAACAACCTCCTGTCCAACACACAACACGGTTTCCAACCTAATCATAGCACCACCACCGCCTTACTCTCTTTCTCTAACACTATCCTACAAAATAAAAATGCAGGGTATCTCTCCTCAGCTACCTTCCTGGACCTCTCTAAAGCTTTCAACATGGTCCCACACAAACAACTCATCTCTCTTCTCAATAACCTATCCTCTCAACCAGTCATCAACTGGTTTCAGAGTTACCTAGCTGACTGCCAACAAGCAGTTGTTTGGCAGGACAACCTATCCCCTCAACTACCAGTCTCCATAGGGGTTCCCCAAGGGGATATCCTGGGACCCCCTACTCTTCTCTATTTTCACCAATAATCTAGCCTCAGCCACAACACATGGCACACTCATACAATACGCAGATGACTCAACCATCATCTGCACAGCCCACTCCCTACCCAAACTGCAAAAAGTCACACAGGAAGCATTTTCCTCTATTGAAACGTGGTTATTCGATGCCCAACTAATACTCAACCCAAACAAAACAAAATTACTAATCTTCCAACCCACCAAACTTACCCTAGACAGCTCTCACGTTAACATCACAGCAAAATACACCACCATCCATCCTACAGAATACACCAAATTATTAGGAGTAGAAATAGACAATAAACTGAACTTTGACATTCACATTTCCATGACCATTAAAAAAGTGAACAAAAAACTAGGAGCATTATATAGAAATCAGCAACTACTTACCAAAGCAGCTAAAATTTCAGTAGCAAATTCTCATCTTATCTCTACCCTACTCTATGCCTCTCCAGTATTTACTAACCTTAGACAATGCGACTTATATAAGCTCAAAACCTGCTACAACAAAATCACCAAATTCGTCACAGGGGCTTGCTACCGTACTCACCATTGTCTCTCACTAGCAGAACTGGGCTGGCTAGAGCTCCCCCACCTCCTTCAATGGTACCAACTCGCACTCGCCCACAAACTAATAAACCAACCACTAAAAGTCCCATCTCTCCAGAATCTACTCCAACCCTACATAACCATGAGACCACTAAGATCCAGCCACAAAACCCTCCTGCAGGTCACAAGATCCAATAACTCTGCTGGAGAAGCATTATTCTCCTGCACTATAGCCAAACTCTGGGACTCTCTCCCATCCTGAATTACCTCTGTAACTTCTTGCACCCACTTCAAATACTTACTAAAATCACACTTAAAAACTTGCCAGATATGCCCTTGCAACCCCCCCTCTAATACCATCCACTCCACCCACTACCTTTCTTGGCCCCCTATCAACAACCTACTCTTAACAAGCTTGGCTACTCATGTTCCTAGCTTCCTACCACATAGTACTAACTTCTTGTAGCAACAACTGCTAATGGCTGTTATGTACATCAAAAACAGATTGTATTAATTGCTCACTGTTGAATCTCAACTACATTTGTAACCATGTTTAGTAAATGTCACCATATTTTAAAACTGTAATATGTTCTACAGTTGTTTTACATCTATGTTTTATTCTTGTCTTATGTCCTCAGCTGGACTAATGTCTATATTTTAAATGCTATGTTTTTTAACTGTATAATGTAAGTACTACTTAATGTGGAGCTTTTCTCCCCGGGCCTCCACTGAAAACGGACCTGTGTCCAGTAGGACTCTCCCGGTCAACAAATGTAATTAAATAAATAAATAAATATAGTATGCATACTCAATATACAGAGGTTTTTACTTATTTATTTTTTACTTATGTGAAAACCAAGTAAACCTACAAGGCCAAAATTACACTTTTCACAGGTGATTCAAGAGCACTGTCTTATGAAATGGTTGCGGTTCACTCAGGATCACACAACCCTAGGAAGTCTACAGGACAAAACTTGAGGCTCATTAGTTTTGTAGCCTCTGTCACTTTATCGCTTTATAAATATATACACACACTCACACACACATACACACACATACACACACACACACACACACACACACACACACACACACACACACACACACACACACACTGACACACACCCTTTGTAATGGTTACAACTTGACTTGCAGACTTGCAGTTGACGGTAATTCCCTGCCTCACACACAAATCCTCTGGTTCATCTTTCCATTAAGGAATGGAACACTTACTTGACTTGCAGTTGCAGACTGTAATCCCCTGATTCATCTTTCCCTTCCTTTCTGGTTTGCGCGCAAATAAAACTGAGTTTTCTCACAAGTAACATCCTCTTTTTTTAATAAATATCCCGCAGTGGTGGTGCTGTGGTAGTGCTGTCACCTCACAGTAAGATGCTGTCTGGTTTGATTCTCAGCTAGAGCGTCTTCTGCATGGAGACATGCGTGAATGGGCGTACCTTCGTTGAAGGTTGTGCGTCAGGGCTGGTAACTCGGCACGTAAAAATCAACTACCAATCATTAGTGGACTGGAGTTCTGCTGTGGCGACCCCTGACCTGGAAAAGCCGAAAGAGTGTGACTAAAATATTCCTTCCCTGACTGAGCTGGCTCAAGAAGTTATTTATAATTCCCGCTCGCTCGAAACAGCTGGAAATGCCTCAATTCCGACAGGTTGGCTTACAGTCTGATGTCATCACGCATGTGATGACATCAGTCAAAGTCCGAAAATTTAAAAACAGAGCTAGGAAAATTAGAAATGAAGGGGTGCCACTCGGGAATCATGGCACCCCATTATTTGGACCTCAAAACCGGTAAGAAATTCGGTACGGTTGAGAGGTATAAGTTTAGAAAAATCACTTAGGAGAGGGGAAAAGGAGGGAAACAGATAACTGTAAGTAAAATAAAATTTGGTTCTTAACAGTAGCATTTTTATAATGCATGATATAATCTGTATGCTAAAAATTAAAGTTTGCTCAGTTATGTTCAAGTGTAATGGGGACACTAAAGTAAACGTGGCGTTTTTTTTTTTTTCTTCTTTTCTCTTTCTCTTTGTTCAGTTTTAAGAAATGTAGGCATTGCAATGTAAAAAAATAAGAAAAGTCTGGTCAAAAGAGGATGATACAAGAAAAATAAGTCTGCTTTTTCTCATTCATGCTTAGGGGAATAACTGGAATAAGGCTGTGGCTTGATCTAGTAACATGTTTTAAGAGAAAGCAAATAAATAAAAAAGAACATTTAATTTAATAAGCTTTCCTCCAGCAAATAACTAAATGCTTGTAGAAACAATTCTGTATCTGGTTCTCATGTCATCATGGAGACAATCTGATAAACAGCAATAAAAACAGACTACTTCTTTCTTTCTTTCAATGGCTAAAAGATAATGTTTTCTGAAAGCATTCAAGTGTTTTTCCAATCTAGGAGAGCACTAAGATAAGACAAAACCAGACAGCACTTAGTAGAAGCACAGGCTACAATGTGTCTTAGCATGTATAACCTTCCTTTAGGTGAACCCAAGTCTGTCAGTGTGGCTGTTAGTTTGGGACAATTGTTCCTATTAGGAAGGTAAAACTTCAATATCTGAAGATGTACATAGTCTGGTGTGTTAGTATTAAGTTAATACATTTTAGGGGTGTATTGGGGTGTGTTTTTTCTTTTTTGTTTAAGGACTTAGTAAAACAGAATGTTTTATAAGATGTGACATGGGTTCAAATGGATATGAAAGAAACAACTGTATAAAAGATCAACCTGCCAAACAGTGTATGCATGTAACACAAAAGCTGGAACTAGATATTTAACAAAAAAGCTGTTTCACATAAAATATGGGAATAATAACTTTTTAACATAATGACGCTTTCTATATTATCTTTAAATGTTATTTGTCTCTCATTATACAGAAAAAAAGAAAGAGTACTGATTATATTAAAATGTAGAATGTAAATAGCTATGTTACAGGAGACACGTTTGGAAAGAAATAAACATGTGAATTTAATAAAGCAAGGTTTTCAGGACAGTTATTCTGTGGAACACTTGTGACAAAGGAAAAGAGGAGTACTTATATTAATTGCAAAAGGAGCACCAGTAGTGACATAAGAGGATAAAACAGATAATAATGGTAGATTTTTAGTACTGAGGGGCTACTGGCAAGCAATGAGGATTACACTGGCATGCATTTATATTCCACCTAAAACTGCTACAATAGAGCTTAAGAAAATTCTGGGAGAAATAATTAGCTTTCAGCAGGAAATATTACTTATAGGTGGGGACTGGAATTTGATTTGCAACAGTGAAGATGTGCCTGGGGCCCCAGAAGGGAAACCATAACAAAGGAGGGTATATTTTTGAAGAAATTTATGAAAATATTTCCCATGGAAGATGTGAATACAGTAGTAGGAGTTCTGAGTGAATTTGTATATTATTCCCCAAGATACAAAAATTGGGCTATGCTACACAGAACTTACATTCACAAGAACATGTGCATTTAACTGAAAGTTTTGATACACATCCAATAACTATTTTAGATCACATGCCAATAATACATTTATTTTATTTTACTTATTTATTTAACTTTTGTTGACTAGGAAAGTCCAACTAGTGCAGAGCCTATTTTCTGCAGACGCCTGGGGAGAAACGCTCCACACACATGCCTTTTGAATGTGGGAGGAAACCAGAGTACCCAAAGGAAACCCACAGAAATGCAGGGAGGGCATGCAGACTTCGCACAGAAGGCACCCCAGCTGAGAATCGAATTGGAGAACCTCTTGCTGTGAGGCAACAATGTTAACCATGGCACCACTGCGCCACCTGCAAGGTAATGAAATATAAATGAGACACTGGCACTTTCCCACCTATCTGTTGAAAAGAGTGGAATTTAAGGAATGAGTAGTGGAAATTATTTGGGAGTTATTAGAGAAGATAGAAATTTATTCTGAAAATATAGCTACAGAGTGGGATAAAATTAAAGTGGAGTTAAAGAATAGGGTGGAAATAAAAGAAAGAGATATGATTAAAAGTAACAATAATTATTTAGAGGGAAAGAAATATTTTAAAGTATTGCAGAATACTGGGAATCTCACATAACAAGAAGAGGAGCAATTGCAGAATGCTAAAAAGAAAACAAGGGATTACCTCAATAATGTGCATGAGTTTAGAAAGATTGCTATTAAGCAACTGTTTTTGATAATAACTCCAGAGCACAAAAACTTTTAGCACAACGACTCAGGCAACAAAAAGTAGAAAGGGTTGTTGTCAAGCTTAGGGAGCCTATAACAAGGAGGATAACAAGAAATCCTGTAGAGGTACTAGATATATTTTGGAAATTTTATGAAAGTCAGTATAAAGAAGAAAGATATGGAAATCAAGAAAAGATACACATGGAAATGTTTATGGAAGAATTAAATGTGTCAATGTTAAAGGTAGATGAGGCTCAATTACTGACAGGACAGGTTGAGATAAGATAAAAAATGTTGATGTATAACCAATCCACAGGAAACTGCCCACGAGCAGATGGTAGTCCTGTGGAAGTTTAGAAGCTAGGATGGAAAAAATGATAAAGATCTGGAAGGTTTTGTTTAACTGTATTTTAACAGGAGGAGAAGCACCAACATCCTGGAAGGAAGTGGTGGCACCGGCTATAATAACTAAAGAGTGTAAAGACCCATCAGATCCAGCTACATACAGACCCATTTCAATCCTAAACCATGATTATAAAGTGTTTATGCCTATAATGGATAAAAGAATGGCAAAGGTGATGCCAACACTGATAGATATGGATCAATGTGGTTTTGAGGAGGGTAGGCAAACATTTGACAATATTAACATAACAATGATGATCTAGAGGGAAGCAGAATGCAAGATGGAAGAAAATAACATTGTAATTAGTGGGTCTTGATTTAGAGAAAGCATTTGACAGCATAAGCTGGGAGTTTATGGGCAGGGGAATGGAAGCATTTGCATCCCCTGATAAAAGTATAAGTTTAATTAGGAAGACATATTAGGGAATGGAGGCAAAAATTAAAGTGGGTGGGCTCCTCTCTGATAATTTCTCTTTGTCTGATAATTTTTGTTTGAGCAGAGGAAACAAGCAGGGGTGTTCTCTTTCCCCTTTGTTATTTGTATTATATTTAGAATCATTGGCAAAGAAAATTCAATGACATAATTGGTATGGTAGTCAAGAAAAGCTGGCTGTATTTGCAGATGATATTATTTTATACCTATAAAACCAGAAAAGGACATTTCAGTGTGGTAGAATATTTTCAGGCAGTTTCAAATCTTTTTGGATAAAAAATTAATGAAGCTAAAACAAAGGCAATAGCTGTAAATTATGTACCCATACACAAACTGGTTCAGCAATATCTATACATATGGGGACATGATAAAATGAAGTACTAAAGAGTATGGATTAAAAAGGATTCTGGTGTGGCAGCTAAGGATATGTGACACTAAAAATATAATGTAAAAACTAAGAAATTGGAAGCTATATTATATGGATATGGATAGCAAGATACAAGCAGTTAAATGTTCTAGTTCCTTTAGTTTTATACACATGTCAGGAATATTTTTATCAACCAGAGGAGAAGGTGTGTATAGCAATTAATAAAGAGCTGAAGGATTTTATCTGGGAAGGGAAGACAGCAAGAGTCGAGTGGGATAAGGTGATTCTTCCAAAAGAGCAAGGCAGTGTGGGATTACCCAATTTGAAAGGGTATTTCAGAGCTACCTGGTCAAGGCTCCTACACAAAGAACAAGGAAAAACCTATCATTCAAAGTGAAAAGGGATGATGATAAGTGTGGGGGGGGGGGGGGCGGCTCAAGAAAAAAATGAGAGACTGGGATTTTGGATGCAGATCTCTAACGAGGACAACAATGACCATACATAATATTATATTGATAAAGTAACATAAAGTATTCTAAGAACTAAGCAAATACAGGAATGGAGAAAAATATTCTATCAATAAGGATGGCTGCAATTAGGGATGTAGACAACAGGCAAGAGGGGTATGGAATTTATTGGAGAAAAATGACAAAAGAACAAAAGTATTAGGAACAAATAATTAGAGAGGGAAAGGTAACAGAATGGGAAGAGGCCAAGAATTTATTTGGACTGCAGGCTAGAGATTGCCTTCCCTGTCAAGGACTGATGTCAGAGTATACACAAAGAGAAAGAAATAGGGAGATCCTAAGCAAAAGATCAGCACTGGTAGAGTTTTTAGTAGAATCTAGAATAGAAGCTGCCGTTAAAAAAATAATAATTAGTACAGCACAAAAATATTGCATGATAACTGTAAGAATCAATCAGAGGAGGTTAGAAAGGATTGGGAAGAGAGATTGGATAAGCAATTTACAAAGATGCAATGGGGGGATATATGTATGTCTCCCAAATATGCAACAAAGTCGAGAAGATTTAGGATATTTTCTTGGAATTGTTTACATACAGTGGATATAAAAAGTTTACACACCCTTGTTAAAATTCCAGGTATTTATGATATAAAAAATGAGACCACAATAAATCATTTCAAAACTTTTCCCACCTTTAATGTGATCTATAACCTGTACAATTCAATTGAAAAACAAACAAATCTGTTAGAGGAAAAATATAAAAAATGTGCAATACGCTGGTTGTATAAGTGTGCAAACCCTTAAACTAATGCTTTGTTGCATGTGCACACCCTTAAACTAATACTTTGTTGAAGCAACTTTTGATTTAAATACAACATTCAGTCTTCTTGGGTACACACATGCCATCAATTAAAGAGAATCTGAATAACTCCAAATAAAGTTCAGCTGTCCTAGTAAGATTTTCCTGATATTTACTCATTTGCTTGCTACAGCAAAAGCCATGGTTTGCAGAGAGCTTACAAAGCATCAAAGGGATCTCATTGTTGAAAGGTATCAGTCAGGAGAAGGGTACAAAAATTTCCACATCATTGGATATACCATAGAACACTCTGAAGACAGGCATCAAAAAGTGGAGAAAATATGGGACAACAGTGACATTGCAAAGAACTGGATGTCCCTCTAAAATTGATGAAAAGACAAGATGAAAACTGGTCAGGGAGGCTGCCAAGAGACCGACAGCAACACTGAAGGAGCTGCAGGAATTTCTGGAAAGTAGTGGTTGCGTACTACATTTGACAACACTCTCCCATATTTTCCATATGTCTGGACTATGGGGTAGAGTTGCAAGACAGAAGCCTTTTCATACAGAGAAAAACATCCAGGCCCAGCTAAAATTTGCAAAACAATACATCAAGTCTCCCAAAAGCATATGGGAAAATGTGTTATGGTCTGATGCGACCAAGGATGAACTTTTTGGCCACAATTCCAAAAGGTATGTTTTGAGCAAAAACAACACTTTGCATCACCGAAAGAACACCATCCCCACGGTGAAGCATGGTGGTGGCACTATCCTGCTTTTGGGTTGCTTTTCTTCAGCTGGAACTGGGGCTTTAGTTAAGGTGGAGGGAATTATGAAATGTTCCATATACCAGTCACTTTTGGCCCAAAACCTTCAGCAGTCTGCTAGAAAGTTGAAGATGAAGAGGAATTTGACCTTTCAACACGACAATGACCCCAAGCATACATCCAAATCAACAAAGGAATGGCTTCACCAGAAGAAAATTAAAGTTTTGGAATGGCCCAGCCAGAGCCCAGACCTAAATCGAATAGAAAATCTGTGGGGTGACCTGAAGAGGGCTGTACACAAGAGATGCCCTTGGAATATGACAGATTTGGAGCACTTTTGCAAGAAAGAGTGGGCAAATATTGCCAAGTCAGGATGTGCCATGCTGATAGATTCCTACCCAAGAAGACTGAATGCTGTAATTAAATCAAAAGGCGCTTCAGCAAAGTATTAGTTTAAGGGTGTGCACACACAACAAAGTATTAGTTTAAGGGTGTGCACACACAACAAAGTATTAGTTTAAGGGTGTGTACACATGCAAACAGTGTATTGTACGTTTTTTATATTATTCCCCTAACAGATTTGTTTGTTTTTCAATTGAATTGTACAGGTTATAGGTCACATTAAAGGTGGGAAAAGTTTTGAAATGATTTATTGTCTTCTCATTTTTTTATATCACAAAAACCTGGCATTTTAACAGGGGTGTGTAAACCTTTTATATCCACTCTAGGTATTATTTTACTCCAAGTAGATTCCAAAGAATTTTTCCTCAGGTAGACAACAAATGTTGGAGGTGTGATGAGGAAGAAAGAGGTAATTTGGAACATATTTTCTGGGAGTGTAATGAGTTGGCAGACTTTAAAGATTCCCTGCAGACTATTCTGTCAGGCATACTGGGTAAGCAAATTGGTGTAACTAAGGAAATTATTTTTTTTTTGAGCTATGATACAGAATCGGAATTACCAAACATAGTAAGGTCTTGAGTCTAATTATGGTGGCTGCCAAAAAGCAATTACTAGAAAATGGAAATCAAAGTCTAAACCAACTTTACTAGAAGTAGTGAATATAGTAACAGAGAAGAAACAACTGGAATTGGGATCTTTAGAAAAGGTTAGGAGAAAATGACTTAGGAAAAATGGGAATTGTGGAAACAATATATGCAGAGGACGATCGAGGTTTAAAAGAAGGCAGGATTTGAATGAGCTATGTAATGTTTGACTGACAATGACTGGATAGATTATAAGTAATGTATAAAGTTTGCAAATAAAATTATGTCAATATGGTTTGTGATGCATAATGTTTACAACTAAAATTATGTCAATATGATTTGTTTTCATTTATATAAATACATGACTGCCTATGTCATACATAATTTAATAAAGATGTTTCTTGTTAAAAAAAATAACCTTGAGCAGAACAAATAAACTACTCATGTCTAGGGAAATTTGAAGAATAAATATATGTTTAGTTTTCTGTTTTTTCTTGACAGGAGAAATGGGAGCAACAGTGCAACATGGCAGCAGCATCTTCCCTAGGGAAGGCCACAACATTCTGACAAAACAGGGAAGCTTACCCTGTTCCCTCTCCCATAACCAATAAAAGTGTCTCTCCTTTGCCTGCTAACGGCACCCAAACAGCTGGTGGAGAATGTGGCTAACTCCCAGTCGACACTGGCTGTAGATGCTACACCAGTGGGATCCGGCGTAAAAGATGAGTGGTCTAAGTTACAACTAATGGCCACAGTATAGTCACTCACCTGCGGCTGAGGCAAACTGATAGCCTGCTGTGATGGCAAAGGCTGTTTGCTTAACCTTTCTTTTTGTGGCTGGAAGAAGGACTGACCATGGAACCAACAGATTTTTTCATGGTCAAGTGAAAAATGGTGCCTCTTTCCCAGTGAAAACAAGCAGCAAATGCTGGTTAAAAACAGTAAGTCTTTAAAAGCCACTTTTTTCATAAAAAACACTTTAAAACACTTTGCCAGACCCAAAACACAAAGTAAAATAACACAAATTTTCCAAAAAAAAAAAAGAAAAAGATTTTCAATTATTTTAAACAACTTTTAAACTGACAGGGAAAATGTGATCCTGTTTAAAAGTACAGTGCAGTCGCATGACATTCCATTAAAACACAAATTCTTAGCTTTAAAATAACTTTCCTGACGAGGAAAGTATCAGTAATAAAACAAGATTATTAAATGGAAGTTTTTTACATAAAGGGAACTTATCTGCCAAACAAAGGGCAAGCAAGAGCTGACTGTTGATCCTTGAAAGCTTCACAGGACCGTACTTAGGATGCCTGACTGTGGGTGATGCAGAAGGTGCCCTGAAACTTTGGAAGCTGGCTGTCTCATCGCTTTTGCATGATATAACTCATATAGCTAAGGCTATTACATCATTGATCAACATGATGAGCATAAATGGCTCCTAAGGGCACTCATAGCAATATATAGAGAAAGGCATATCCTGAGATGACTAGAGCATAAGCAGAGTAGTGCCAGTGTACAAGAAGAAGAGGACATATGAAACTGTGGGCAATGCAGAGGTATCAAACTCCTGTCACCCTGTATGAAAATTCTGGAGAGGGTAATTAATAAACAAATATGCAAAGTAGTAGAAAGTAAGATGGGAGATAAGCAGTTCCAACTGAGACCAGGATGCAGCACAACTGACCTGATGTTTACAGTGAGACATATAGCGGAGAAGAAGCCAGAGATGAGGAAAGAATCCAACTGGTCATTCCTAGACTTGGAGAAAGCATTTGACAAGGTTCCAAGAAAGCTGACTTGCTCAGTTCTACAGTGGTTCAAAGTCTCTCAGAAAAACTGGTAGAATTAATGCATGCTACGTATGAGAAGCCAATGACTAAAATAAGAACAGTGTTCGGTCTCACAGAATGGTTCCCAGTGGAAGTGGGTGTGCATCAGGGCTCAGCACTGAGCCCACTGCCGCTCACACTGCTGATGGACTACATCTGAAAAAGGGTGGATGGGACAGATCAACAAAGTTGCTGCAGGCAGACAATGTGGCATTACACCAGATTCTGAGCAACAACTTCAGCAAAGGATAGGGGAATGGAATGCAAAATTGAAGGCACATGAGACGGAAGTGAGTACAGATAAGACAGTTGTAATGGCAGCAAATGGGGAAATCAGAAGAAGATGAGAATTGAGACAGAATGGAAAACAGGTTAACAGCTTCAAGTATCTGAAAGGAGTGGCTGAGGAGAAGGGAAGTCTGAATAAGGAGGTCAATGCTGCTATCAAAGGGGCTTCAGCCAAATGGAACAGAGTGCCAGGGGTAATGTATGACACAAGAGTGCCAAAGGAGCTGAAAAGTAAGGTGTACAAAACAGTGGTCTGACCAGTACTACTGTATGGTACAGAAACCTGGATAGTAAAGGCAGAGCAGCTGAGGAAGCTAGAGGTGATGTAGATGAAGTGCCTGAGGCAGGTGGTAGAATGCATAATGTGGTCGGACATGAGGACATCAGAGCAGAAGCCAAAGTAGTTCCAATTGTAGAGAAGACCAAAGAGATCAGAATACAGTGGTTCAAGCACATGTGCAGAAAAGCAGAAGACAATCTTGTGAAGAAGATTTGGGACAGACAGGCAAAATGCTAGAGGAAATGAGGGCATCCAGCCAAGAGATGGATGGACTGAGTGACAGAAGACCTGCAACATACATTTTTTTTTTTTTTTTTTTTTTTTTACTCTATAAAGGCAAGAGCCGAGGCGCTAGAGACGAGATTACCAGGTTTTATCAATAAATTTATTTGGGTGGAAAGTAGAGCTGTTTTTCACTGGTCTTTCTTGAGGTCAAAATAATACAGGCACGACTGTTGAAGAAAGTAGAAGACTGGCATTGAATTGAGAGAGATGGTGACAGCTGACACAACACACTGGCCTCATGCAGAAATTGAGAAAAAGGGGGTTGATGATGATACTTTATATATGATGGTCTGGGGCATGCAATGTGCGATTTCTTCATGTTCCTTTTTGCTTTGTTCTGAGAAGGCTATGATGGAAAATACCCTTCTGTATCAGAGTAGAATGGAGAGCTTTCCAGGTGCATATATTTGCTTCTTCAAATTGCTGCTTTTAATTAATTATAGCTGACAGTATGTCCGCAAAGAGCCAGAGTGTGCCCATGTAGAGGTGTTAATGCCTGGCTTCAGAACTGCCTTTTACATGCTGCAACTGCATTTATTGCTGCATATGTTACATAAATATGCATTTCAGGAACATAAATAAGTGACCTTTGCACTGGCAGTTATCATAAACTCATGCTAGTTTGAGTTTATAGGTATTAGGAGGGAAGTGGAAAGCATTGCATCAGTAGCAATGTCCTTCATGCACTCACATGAAGGACACAGAACACAGGAAACTACTTCTATCCCTGCTGATCAGCCTGCATATCCCATCTTCATAGTATTTTAAATGTAGGAGCCAGTTTGCACCATGCCATATTGTCAAATACTGCATTCTTGCCTACTGTATATCTATGTTTTATGATGTTTTAGGTGATATCTGCCATATGTATAAGCAATGACTTATTTCTTAACCTCCCTCCTTTTCTCACTATCCTTTTTTTTCAGGTGTTGTGGTTGGGGGTGTACATTTTGTGTGGGTGCAGTGTTTGAAATTTGATTTTTTTTTTACATTTTTTTAACACTTATTTTTTTTCTTTTTAAAATTTTCCATTTATGTTGCCATTTTTTGTAGCACCTACCATGGTAGTGCTAGTGGCACAGCCCAGATCACCAGCTTCCACTATTCCCAGCCTTCCCCTGCCTCCACTCCACCTGACTCCAGGTTTGTATCCCCCATGGGTGTAATGGGGAAAGCAGGAGGCCTACTCAGCCACCTCTGGTGCTCACTCACTGGAGGGGACCTCCATGCTCCATAAAGGGGTGCATAGTAAGTCACCCGAAGGTAGTTAGTGGAGGAGATGGCTGGAAGCCTGCATTGGCCCACCTGGAAAGGGCCTTCATGCATCTTACAGAGCCATATCATTGCTTGTCTCTGCCTTCACCACCTCTAGCAAGTACTAGTGGGGATGGTTGTCGAGGTGCTGGCTGACTTCTCCTTGGATTTGCAGAGGCAGTACAACGCAGATGGGCATACCCACCCTATTTCACATCCTGGTATTCCCCTTCTTTGTGTGTCACCTCAGTCTACTCTTCGCTGTTCAGTACTCCCCATCACCACTGTCCTCCCTTTATCTGTGGCTATAATTCCAATGTCCCTGCAGAAGAATGTGCTAGCACCCTGTCAGTCTTCATTCTTTGTTTTATGTTTGTTCATGTGCTCCTGCTTGCACACCTCAACCTCTTATCATCCCTTGTCTTTCCCTTTAATCTTTCTCCAGCTTGACTTCTTGAAATAAACTGGGCTCCTCTCTCTGAAAAAAAAATATACTCTTCATACACTTCTCCTGTCCCATTCTTCCATTCCTTGTTTACCCTGCATATGTTTCTCTGCTTGTTACCCTCCTTTTCAATTTTTCTATACACCCATTCCATCCCTTTTAATAGTCAATAAAACATATTTGTAGACATTGCTGTACACCCTTTAATGTGACTTACAGGCTTTTTCATGGCGTCAAAACAGACCAGGGAGGCAAACATTATGTGTATATATGTTTGCCTATTTTTGTCATATAATTCCTTGCCGCAGCTTAGAAAACTCTTTCTTCATGGGTTCCCATGTGCCTGGGCAGGTTTTCTAATTAGCTGCAGAAATGGCTGCAAAATTCCACCTAGTTAATTGACAATTATATTTAAGCTGCATCATGCTATGTACTGTGCTATAAATGCATAAAGTATCCCACTGTTGTACTAGGTATGTTTCTGCATCCCAGGGATGGACTATCACCTTTTCCTTCTAACTCTGCTTTTTTTTAAATTTATTTATTTATTTTTACATTTTAAGACATTGGTAACAAGTTTCTCCGCTTAATTAAAAATGTCTTATTCACTAGAGATGACACCAGGTGTTCCATTTATACATTATTCCTTTTCTTTTTTTAATTTGGAATACTCCTCCCACTTATTTTAGTGAGTTGCAACAGTTGTGCATGTTGCCTATCGAGCTGGACTTTACACAGATTATATATCTTTTTGAATAAGTTGTCTTATGGGTGGCTTTCTACATTAGTTCTGAGGTGATGTTTTAATACAGTATCAGATAATTTATGGTATTATTTTAGTATTGCATTAAAAATTATGCTCAGATGTGTTAGCTTATAGTATAGTTATTTTTTAGTTGGTTTAATTTTACTTAGTGTCATTTTTTTTTTAAACAGGTGTGTTTCGTTGGTAGTGATGTTTATGAATTGGTTGATTACAACCGTGACTTTGTTTTTAATATTTATTACTTGACCTTTATTATTCTAACTTTGTTAAATCCTGTTAATAAAGGTTTTATTTATGAAGGTGGTGTTGTTTGGGGGTATAATTTTGTGTGTGTGCAGTGTTTGAAATTTCAAAATTTTGTTTCTTTTTAAATGTGAATGATTACAGTGATTGATTATATCAGAGTGACTAATGTGTAGAATAGTGATAAGTAAAATGTCTACAATTTGTTCATGATAAACACATTTATCAGGTCCATCTATCAGTGTCCATTATGTATGCGACACACATGTACAGTGGATATAAAAAGTTTACACATTCCTGTTAAAATGCCAGGTTTTTGTGATATAAAAAATTGAGACTACAATAAATCATTTCAATACTTTTCCCACTTTTAATGTAACCTATAACCTGTACAATTCAACTGAAAACAAACAAATCTATTAGGGGAAAAAATATATGTGTGTGTGTGTGTGTGTGTGTGTATATGTGTGTGTGTGTGTGTGTATACACACACATATACATACATGCACATGCGCACGCACGCACACACACACACACACACACACACACACACACACACACACACACACACACACACACACACACACACACACACAAACATCTATATTATTTATACCTCTAATCTCTCTCTCTATGTATGCACATATGTATGTATGTGTGTGTATCTCTCTCTCTCTATCTATCTATATATATATATATATATATATATATATATATATATATATATATCTGAGTATATAATAAATAAATAATCACCAGTGAGACTGTAACCAGACAACAGACTATTAGAAGGAACTCCAACCAGTTGTAAATGTAAAGACAGTCTGATCTTAAATAAATGATGTCTTTAATAATATATTAACACAGAAAAACTCATGTATAAAAAAACAGCGTTTTCATCCGATAACATCAGACTGGTTGATGGAAAATACATAAGACAGCCTCATCAGTAATAACAATTATCGCTAGCAAGTGCAAGTAAATATAAGTTAAAAACAGTGACTGCAAACGGAAACAAATGAATTGCATTTGGGATCACCAACAAATAGTGAAGAATTTGCTTTTATGTGGAGGGCTTTGACTCCCCTCCACCGACACCCCGATGTGAAGATTCTCTCTTCATACTCCAAAACTTAAATAAACTAACTCCAGGGTCACGCAATCATGGAGAAGCGGAAAAAGAAAAAGTACTGAGTTTTGAAACAGTTGACCTCCTGAAGTCTGACTGTAACATAATTTGTCAACTTTTACCACCAACATTTCTCACAAAGCTCAGCATGCAATAAAATTATTTGCTGATCAAACTAATGGAACCAGAGTGAGAGAGGTGTGTGCGTGTGTAAATAAAAAAAATAAATAAATAAATAAATATATATATATATATATATATTTATATATATATAGGTTCATAGGTTCATAGGTTTATACTAGGCTATCTGCCCTAAGGCATTTATAAGCCTAGCCCAAATTATTGTGGCTTACGCCACCCCTTATATGAAAAAATACTGTGCCCATTAGTTTGTTGTGCCTCTGTCCAGCAGTGACACAGAGTTGATTCCTGGGGTAAACCTACGATCTCCCATCCACAGGTCTAGATTTCTCTTGAACAGAGTCAGCGAGGTGCTCTGCCTCACATGGACCGGGATTTTATTCCACAGCATAGGGAGTCTCTGAGTGATAAATCTATCCCTCCAGCACGTCCTATTTATATCCGTGCTAAGGTTTAAGTCGCTTGCTCTAGTGGTTTTGGTGGATTTGGATTTTTGAGGTGGAGCATGTCCATTAATTCCGGGTTGGACATGGCCTTGTATGTCAGGCACATGTCACCTCTGAGCAGACGGTATGCGACTGAATAGAGCTGAAGTTTCTTCAATCTGGCAGCATATGACAGATTTTGGAGTCCCTTTATCCTTTTGGTGAGGAACTTTTGGGGTCTCTCCAATTGCTGCAGATGTCGGGTGAGATACATCCCGAATGAGGCATTGTACTCGATCATTGGTCTGATAAGTGAAGAGTACAGGGGAACAATGACCTCACTAGATCTGGATGTGAATCCCTTCATGATCAGGTGGGCAATGTAGAAGGTCTTTCTAACCACTTTAGCAATGTGAGTGTCAAAAGAAAGGCCACTGTCAACCTGGGTCCCCAGGTCCCTGATAACCTCTTCTGTGCTTAGTGGATTGCCACCTATATGGTAGCTTGGGGTTACCTTGTTTTTCCCGAAGGGTATGACTATACATTTTTTGGCGTTTAACTTCAGGCCATGGCTCTGGCACCAGCTATCTGTTTCCGTGAGTCCCTTCTGAAGGATATCCGTATCCGATGCACTTTCCACTATGGCGCCCAGTTTGCAGTCGTCTGCAAACTTTGTCAGCCAAAGTCCTCCCATGTTGGCCTGTACTTCTGAGAAGTAGATGCCAAACAATAGGGGCCAAGGACCGAGCCCTGTGGGACACCACTTGTGACCGGCTTGGAGTCTGACACAGCGCCAGCAACTCTAACCCTGTGGGTTCTGTCCTTAAGCCAGTTTGCAACCCATCTTGTGACATATGGGTTTACATTTAAGCTGGTAAGTTTTTCTACAATACCCGAGTGGGGTATTGTGTCGAAAGCCTTTGCAAGGTCAAGGTAGGCTGTATGGACTGCCTTTCCTCATCAATGGCCTTGGTGACTGTTTCAAGAAGTCAACCAAGTTCAAAAGGCATGATCTTCCCTTGACAAAGCCAAACTGGGTCGGGTCCAATGTCTGCAAGTCCCCTATATCTTTGTTTATGAGCTCCATTATGATCCTCTCCATAGCTTTGCAGACTAGACTTGTTAAGCTTATGGGGCGGTAATTACCAGGGTCCGTAGAGGCACCGCCTTTGTGGAGTGGGACCACAGTTGCCGTGACGCCATTCCTTGGGCACGTATCCTGTGGTAAGGCTGAGATTAAACAGCTGCCTTATGTGCGGGTTTAATTCCTCATTTAGCTCATGTAGCACACAGCCGGGGACACCATCCGTCCCATTGATGCTGTGTTTTTAGCTTTAGAGAGAGCAGCTTTCACCTGCGCATTTGAGATGTCCGGGAGGCTACACTCGGCTGGGATAGTTATCTCTCCTTTAGGGGGGGGGGGTGAAGTTTGCACTGAACCTGTCTGCCAGTATGTTGGCAATGTCTGTGGGTTCAGTGATTTTTGTATCATTTTGGACTAATTCTGAGCATATCTGGGAGTTTCCACCCAGGTTCCTAACATAGCTGAAAAGGCCTTATGATTGTCCTTTGAATCCATGGCAATTTTTCTCTCAAAATTGGCCTTAGTTGATTTTATGAGTGCTCATATTTTTTTACTAATAATGATCAGGGGTGACTTCCTTTTATGGATTTTGTTCTATCATGTAATAGCTTTCTCCTCTTATTGTAAAGTTTGTTAATGGCTGGGGTCCACCAGACTGGACGTTTGCCCTTTGTGGAAAGAGTCTTGGTTTTATTTGGGATTGCCTGATCCATGCAGTCCTGGAGGTGTTCATAGAAGGCATTTGTAAGGGCTTCTGCAGCTTGGGTTGTGGTTTCCTCTGGCTCAGGGGCCTTGAAGGATACCACACCAGTCTTGAGTAGTGTGAAGTTTGCTTTAGAGAAGTTCTTCACTATGGTCTTTTTTGCTTGGGGTGGGGTGGGATGTGGATTTCCAGTGAGATTAGTTTATGATCAGATCTCACCAATGAGGGATATACTTCCGGTGTGGAGCATTTTGTCCCCATGTTTGTGACAATGAGATCTAGTATATTTTCTCCTCTCGTGGGAACAGTATATGTATATATATATATATATATATATATATATATATATATATATATATATATCTATATATATATATATATATATATATATATATATATATATATATATATATATATATATATATATATATATATATATATATATAGAGAGAGAGAGAGACATGATAGATAGGTAGAGAGAGATACATAGGTTTTGTGTATGACCCTGCCAAATGCTGAAGTTAAATCTATATAAATTACATCACAGCACAATTTTTCATTCATAGCTGTTATTATATTGTTATATAACATCATGTTACAGGTGGTAACAGATCTATTTTTAACATATGCATGCTGATATATGGTTTCAAGTCCCAATCTATCCAGTTCTGACAATAACTTATCTAATATTTCTTTCTCCATTATTTTTCCACAACATGAAAGTAGACTTAAGGGTCTATATGAATCTAGATTTGTCCTACTCCCCTCTCCCTTAAAAACAGGCTTAATAAGCACATGTCTCCAATCTTGAGGAATCTCCCCATATTTATATGACCTTGTGACTAATAGATATAATGGTACTGTAACTTCTTGCTGAAGTGTTCTCATGTCAGTATTACTAATTCCATCTCCTCCCTGTGCTTTGTTTGGATCCAGTTTGCACAGTTCTTTTTCAATATTATCTCATTTGATTCCAGTGTCTGGAGTTACATGGATGTCACTCGGACAACTTATCACCCCTTTCGTGCAGCTAAACTGTTTTGCATAAGATTTTGTAAATATACTTATAATCTGTTGTGTCTGAGAATAAATTTCAGAATCTGCACACAGTTTATCAATTTGTGCGTCTTTACTCCTTCCACATCTTATGTATCTATAAAAAGGTCTCCTATATTAGGTAATTACCAGGTTCTTCAGCTGAACTAAAAGATTTTTCACTAGATGGCAGAGAAGTAAACGTCGTCAAATAAAGTGCAGTCATAATAAAATATAAATAGAACAGTATGGTAATTAAATACATACATGTTTCATTCTTACAAAACACTGACAATTTATGTACACTTTTTTAGATCTGAGTATAGAAAAAGTACAGCTGTGTAAGTTGGACATCTTATAACACTGGGTGTTTCATTGAATCACTGTACTTTTTTATGTTCAAATCTGCAAAGCCTTCAGCTATATGACTTTTATCCTGCCAAGGATATAACAGATGGTGAAGTCTTCCAAAGCCTTTGGCTCCTTCCA
Organism: Protopterus annectens; assembly: GCF_019279795.1. Classification (NCBI taxonomy): domain Eukaryota; kingdom Metazoa; phylum Chordata; order Ceratodontiformes; family Protopteridae; genus Protopterus; species Protopterus annectens. The sequence continues at coordinate 317,402,176 of NC_056751.1, forward strand.
CACATGCGTACAGGCTGCTGTCAGCCTGACCTCCTGTGCAGTAAAAATAGCAGCCTAGGCACGAGAAAGCATCAGGACTTTCTGACCTGCAAAAAGGAAGAGGCAACTGACTTGAAAAAAACATAGTATAGTTAGAAAACATAACTTTTTATAACAGAAAAAAGAGAACTTTATAGAAAAAATGGGATGGAAGGAGGGTAGAGCTACTGTAGCAGTGATTTAACCATACATCTACTATCGTTTTAAGTTTAACTTGCCCAACTGTACTATATTCATCATACATCACTGTTACAGGAGCTTTCAGTTATGGGTGAAATACCATAGCTTTTACATCCTGAGAGGAAGAAGGATTAGGATCCAGGAGCCCTGGAGAATGATCCTAGCAAAGCCTGTTCTGGACATGGAAAAGAATCCCATTTGTACTACTTTGTAAAATATTACAGAGGACTGAGCAGTTTCCTGTATAGGTTCATAGGTAAGTACTCAGCTAGCTGCCCAGCAAGCCACTTTAAGTCTAGCCAGTTTCCCTTTTTGTGCTGGAAATAACCTATCCCATTTGATTATAGATAAGCCTTACCCATCCCATGGTTCATAATTATATATTACCCCTATTGAGAATAACTGGGATCATACCATAGATAATTTGAGGGACCCATGTAAGGGATAAAGTATTCAGAAGCTACATCCATACATTAGTAGAGCAGGGGGACAGTCTTGTGGCAAATTTTCTATTTCACATCCATAAATCCAAGTTGCACTTGAAAATGGACAGGGATGAACTTTATTTTATATGGATGGGCAGTCTGTTCCATAGCAGTGGTATTTTCTGTAAAATATACCTGTCCCTCCAAAATATTCAGTTGATGTTGCATAATGGGTTTTGATCCCTAGACTGAGTATTTCTGATGTCATTTGACTTGCTGATATAAGTAAATCCATCAGTAATGTGTTGGAGGATACCTCATATGCCAGATACAGGTCACCTCTAAGCAATCTGTAGGATATCAAGTACAGTGACATGGCTTTGAGTCAGTCCTTGTAGGGCATGTTGTTTAGGCCTTGTATCCTTTCAGTAAGGTAACTCTGTGGGTGTTCCAGTTGCTGCATGTATCTGGACAGATACATGCCAAAGTTGGCATTATATTCGGGTACTTGTCAAATCTTCGAACACTCAAAATTTCAAACGTTACATGGTCAAGACCAAACGTTCAAAATTTTGAGTGCTTGAAGATAGACGTTCAATGGCACTGTACGGTGCAGATAGGGAGAATTTCCCTTTTCTGCACTGAAGTGTGGTCTTGGAGTTGGTATATTTAAGTATTTAAAGTGTTTTTTCTGTGTTTTTTTTTTTTTTTTTTTTTTAATGTTCAAACATCCAAATGTCGAACATTTGTTCTCGACCATGTAATGTTCGACATTTTGGATGTTCGAACATTTAACATAGACCCTTATATTCAATAACTGGCCTAATGAGGGCTGAGCAAAGGGAGACAATGACATCCCTAGATCTAGACACAATCCCTTTGTTTCTAAACTGTGCAATATAGAAGGACATTCTTACAACAACAGACATATGTTGGTTAATAAATTAGGTCACTGTCCACATACGTACCCAAATCCTGAACAACTGGGTCAACTCTTAGGAGCGTACTGTCAATGGGGTCCCTATCACGTAGTCAAACATTTACAATTTCGAACGGCATATGGTCGAGACCATATGTTCGAATTTGTAAATGTTCGAGCATGTGAATTGAAATCTCCATAAGCGGAGGTTTCCATTCACTTCAATGTGGTATGATCTCGGAGTTGGTATATTTAAGTAGCGGGGGGTGTGGGGGGTGCAGGGGGGCTTGCAACAACAATTACAACAATTTTTATATTTGTCCATTGTGTTTTTATTTTTTTATAGCTAGTCGAAGTTTCGTAACTTCGGACATATGTGTTTGATCATATGTCAGTCGAAGTTACGGCACTTCGACTATGTGATATAGACCCCTGTCAATGTGGTAGCTCCCTGCGGTGGATGACTTCCCAAAGGATACTATAATGCATTTTTTTGGCATTTAGCTTCAGTCCATGACTTCAGCACCAGTTATTTATTTGAGACAAACCTTCCTGCTGGATGGCTAAATCATTTGAGAATTAATGACTGCTCCTAGCTTGCAGTTATCTGCAAACTTAATCAACCAGTGCATTTTGATATTAGCTTTTACTTCAGGAAAATAGATGCCAAACAAGAGAGTTCACAGCACAGAATCCTGGGGGACTCCACTGATGATTGACCTCTTTGTGGAGGTAACTTCCCTTGTTTTGATTAGCTACATCCTAAATGGGAGCTACTTGCAATCCAATGGATGACACAGGGGTTTACTTCAAGTTTATTCAGCTTTTCTATTATGCCTGAGTGGGGAATTGTGTCAAAAACTTTGGCCAGGTCAAGGTATGCAGTGTGAACCAATTTGCTTTCATCCATTGCTTTAGTGACCTATTCAAAAACATCCATCAGGATGAGTAAGCATGACCTGCCTTTGATGAATCCAAACTGAGACAGATCAAGTGTATGGAGGTTTCCTATGTCTGGACTGATTAATTCCATGATGTCTTTCCATGGCTTTGTATACGAGGCTGGTCAGACTTATAGATCTGTGTCAGGTCTTCCCTTATGCAAAGGAATGGGTGTAGCTGTTCTCCATTTGCTTGTTACAAAACATGTATGGAGGCTGACATTGAACAGTATTGTTAGGACTATGGCTAAATCATGCTTCATGCTATTTAAGATGCATCCAGTGATATTGTCAGGACCTATCAATGCAGTATTTTTAGCTTTTGACAGCACTTTAAACACTTGGTGTTGTGTGATAGCTGGAGGTGAGCCAGTTTCAGGTAAATCTTGATGGATAGATAGAGAGGAGAGAGAGAGGTAATGTTAGAGCTAAATTTATCATCCAGTAGGTTAGCTATGTCTTGAGCCTCAGTGTAGGCAACATTGTTCATAATCAACTCAGCACATTGCTGCACTGTACTTTTGAGATTACGAACTTAACTTAAAAAAATGCCTTGTGATTGCCTTTGGCCTGGGTAGCTACTTTAGCATCATACTTGGCTTTGATAGATTTTATTAAGTTCCTGATCTGTTTGTTTATTTCAGTGACAAGGGCTCCAACATTATGGGAATTACTCTTCTTACATTTGGTCAAAATTATTTTCCTTTTATTATAAAGCTTGTTGATATTATGGTTACACCAAGTGGGCTTGTTTCTGAGATTTCCCTTGCACTTCTTCCTACAGGAGACAGCTATATCTATGAAGCTGTTTACAGGATAGTATAGTGCGGTGGCTTACATTTCTGTGTATTCAGTGGAGTTAACTAGGTTTGGTGGGGATTTGAAGCTTGCTCATACATCACTTAGGAGTAAGTAGCCTAAAAGAAATTTCTAAAGGTACCTTGGGTGGAAGGGATCTCTGGTTTTGGTTTTATTTCGAAGCAGACTGCTTTATGGTCAGACCTATCAAATGATGAAGAGAAACAAGGGATGGTGCAAGATGTTCCATTGTTAGGAAGGACAAGATCCAAGATGCTATTCCTCCTAGTGGGTACTCTGACTAATTGTTCCAAGGCATTTGTATTGGCAAATTCAAAGAATCTTTGTGCTTGTGTACTCATGGTGGTGTTGGTTTCCCAATCTACAGCTGAATAGCTTAGATCACCTAGTATTGAGTTCAATACTGAGTGATTCCAGTTCCTGTAGGTAGGCTTTTTGGTTTTCCTGTGTCATAGAGGGAGTTCTATAGCTGGCTAATATATAATATGGGAACTTTCCAATAGTTATTTGGTCATGGAGAAGCTCTAGTGCATCATACTGCTTTACCAGCCTAGATGTGAATCTCTTCTGAATGCAGACTGATAGAACTCCAACTTACTTTGTTTATTGCACAGTAGCTTGTCTAAACATGTGGAAGGCATTATAGCGCTGAAAGGCCAGAGTGCTCTCCCACTATTTTAAACCATGTCTCAGTTATTACACAGACATCAGTGTTTTACAGACTGAAAAGGGCTTCTAGGGAGTGGAGTTTCTTGTTCAGGCTCATAGCATTGATCAGTAACATCTTTTTCCTTTGCTTGTTTTGTTATGTAGGTAGGTTTATCCAGTTGGCATTGCCTAAAAATGGCACTATGGGGTGGACAATGTCTTTGCCAATAACTGAAATCCTAGTAGGGACAAATGCAGGCCATCCCTGGCTGTGGTCAATCAATCATATCCTCTGAGGCTAGCAAATATTGGACCCCTTTGAATGACACTAAGAACTAAGCCAATTACCAATGTCTATTTTTTGCTCATACTGTGGTATCATCCTTGGAGGAAGTAGAATGCTGCTCAATGCTAGGTTCATACCTGCCTTGGACACATACTCTGAGAGCTCCATCATGTCTCTCTTCATATAATCCAGGGATGTATACCTCAAGTCATTGACATCGGCATGAACTATGACAAAGTCATACTGGTACTTGTTCAATGACTTGAGTGTATGAGTGATCTGATGGATTCTGGCACCAGACAAGCTACTAACTGTCACTCTTTTCTTGCTCAGCATGCTAAGAGGTGCATCTGTACATCTTACAATGGAGTCATCTATAAAAGGAATGTTTGGTTGGGTTGATACTTAACTCACGGGCTCAGCACTTGTGACCTTGGAACTCCTTGTGCTACGTGAGTATGTAGGCTTAATATGCAGTGTGTTGTTTTTGGAGGATATTTGAGGATCTTTAGAATCTCATGGATGAAGTGTATTTTGATGGCCTTGGAGGGGTGTGATGTGTGGTGTACTGCTGACAGTTTTGGTGTCTAGGTTCAATGTGTGTGTGAGATATTTGCCTCCAAGGATATTATATATGTACATCTCTCACACATTGTTATGCTGTTTGAGTAATAGATGATTGTCAGACAGAATGAGACAGTTCTTACACTGTCTCAAGATATCCATCTCAGTCAGGCTGACTGGAGAAGTTGTGGGGAAGTGCTGGTCCATGATACCAACAGGAATGATTCTGGGGGCAGGGGTAACTATAACTGCTTGGAGTTCGGTTTTAGAATAATGTTGGGGTGGACTTGCTACTGAGAAGTTTAGTACAAAACAACTAGCTTGGAAACCTCCCTCTGCCATTAGTAAGAACCAGTAAACTAATTATAGTAAAAAAATTTGCTAGATACTAAAATCTGTGTAAGCAGTATTAGTACACTTAATATTAAGCAATTTTATCAAAGTTTTTTTTTTTAGACTGGGGAGTAGTTTAAGGGGAGAGACTTTGCAAAATGATACTTATGTACTTATTGTCAATAGGCAATGAACAGGGAGAGGAAGGGAATTATACTGTCAAATTATCAAAAGTGGTAGGCAACAACAGATATCCTGGGTTTAAGAACACAACTACAATGGGGTGGGTGGGAGAGAAAAACAATTAGACCCTTAGCTCTGAGCTGACTGCCCTGGAACTGCCCCAAAGCAAAGACAAGTCCTGAGCTAGCCTGACATACACTCAGTTCCCAGGAATGAAACCATGGCTTAATAACAGCATTTAGACCACTTAAAACATGGGCTTAAAGACCTTAGTTAAAGCAGATATAGACTGCTAAAATGAATTTAAAATCAGACAAAGAAATGAAAACACCTGTCTTTCTCTGTCTTGTAGAACTATTGCAATAATATAATGTTTCTACTAATGTTTCTAGAGAACACCCCTTTCCAATCTGCCACTGAAGAAAACAAGGATCTAGCAGAAGGTGCCTTGACGCTACCTGGAAGCATTTTACCATGGTGGGAATAACAAAAAGTAATAGCAAGGGGCAACCAGATGGAAGCAGTCTGTCTTGACAAGAGTTGCCCTTTCTTTGTCCCTTCATAGGAGATAATTAGATGTTTAGCTTACTTAAAGTACATAGTTCTGTCAAGATAATACCTAAGCTTCCTATGCATATCCAGAGTATGAAGAATTCTCTCACTCTCTAGTTTTTAGGTTCAGGAAAGAAAAAGGGAAAGTGATGACTTGATTAAAAGTATATAGTGAAACTACTTTGGCATAATGTGTTATTTGTTCTCCAAAAAAAACGAATTCTATGGAAAACTGAATAGGGTTCATCCACCATGAAAACATACAGTTCAGTACTATTCTTGCAGATGTCAGAACAATCAGCATGATAGTTTTCCAAGTAATGAACTGTAAATTAGCCTGATGAGCTGGTTCAAAAGGAGAAATAATTGACTTTTACAGCACAAAGTTAGGATCCCAGTAAGATGCCACTTGTTTCCTAGGTGTTTTTTTTTTTAAAAAAACCTCTTTCAAGAACTGCTTGACCAAAGTCAGAGAAGTAACAGGAAAATCCATGAGCAGGTATGCTGAAATGGCCAATAGATGAACCCTGATAGAGAAGTAAGACAGGCGAGAGGATAATAATTCACACAAATATTGTAAAACCAGTGGTACAGAATCTCTGATGGGACCCTGATTATCAGTGTGGCACCAACTAGCATATGTTTCCATTTAGCTTCATAAGATTTCCTAGTAGCAGATCTTGCTTTCTTTAGTATCTGCTACACATCCTCAGCAACAAGCTGCCTAAAAGGTATCAAAACTGAATCATCCAGGCAGTAAGCTGCAGTCTCAGAATGGGGTGCATCAAACTCCCCTTGTCTTTGTAGAGTAGATCCAATATGTGAGGAAGTTTGTAATTGCACTTGGACAATAACAAAAGAAGGGAAAAACTACTGTTTCCTGAACCAGAAGGGAATCACTACAATGATCTTTGGAGAGTCCTTTTGAAAACTCAGAATGAACTTAAATGTCAGTGGAAAAGGTGCAAATGTATAAAAAGAACCTTCCTGGCCATGGGAAAGAAACATCATCTATTTTACAGGCCTGTTTGCAAGGAGTCCTGCAGCAGAAATTGTTGAGTTATCTGTTTTGAAAAGCAGCAAAGAGATGTACATGAAGTGTTCCCCACAACTGGATCAATTCCTGGAAGACTCCCCCATTTAATTTTCTCATTGTGCTCAGCTTGTCTGCCACTGTATTTTGTAGTAATGGAATGCAGGAAGCTTGGAGGATTACAAAGTGCTTAAGAATGACTTCTCAAGCTACCATAGCCAGCCTGCACATGGGGGTAAGGACCTCGTGCCTCTCATTTGTTAATGTACCACATCACAGCTAATGTCTCTTTTACATGCATGTCTTTGGTCTGTCTAGTTTGTTCCAAAGATCTGTCCTTTTACATCCATTGAACCAGTTGCCCATGGAAAATCTGTTGCATCTGTTGTTACAGAATGATAAGAGATGTGAGATAGAAAGATCTGGATTCAGAGAAATCTGGTCTCTCCACCAAAAAAAGTTATCTCTTCTTTGCAAAGCTAGATACTAGAATCTGGTAGTCCAGTGGATAAGAAATTTGGGTTAAACAGTCTTTATAAAACTCTAAATTTTTCTCATGTGTAAACCTTTCATAAGAATCATAGAAGCCATGTACCCTAATATCCTGAGATACTCTCTGGCTGAAGTCAGAGACTGACTGGAAAAACTCAAGAACAGTTCCAGATACAACTCCACTTTTTCTTGAGTCAGGAATGCCTTTTTACATGGATGAGTCCAGGAGGCATCAGAGAAAAAGAATCCTGTGAGAGGAAATGAGACAGGATTTCTGAATTTTTTTTCTGGAAACCTGCTTTAATTAGGAGATTTCTTACCCATGTAAGGGACCCCTGGCACTTGTAAAAAGATTCCAAAAAGATGAGCAAGTCATTTAAAAATGGAAAGATGTGAATTCTCTGCAGCCTGCAATAAGCTATCACAGGAGCTAAACATTTTGTGAACACTCCTGGAGCAGTGGATAAGCCCTTTCGTTACTGATAATGTAACTCAAACAGAAAATCTTATAAAAGTTTTGAACTTTGTTGCAATGGACTGTGAGGATATGTATCATTCATATCTACAGTTACTAAAAACTGCATGTGAGAAATGAGAGGTAACAAACCTTGCAATGTCAAATGTTGAATGTTAGTGCTTTTACAACCATCTTGAGAAAAGAGAGGTTAAGCAGTGGTGTCAAGAAAGCTCCTTCTTTGGCATCAAACAAAATAAAATCTTGAATAAAAACATCTTCCCCACTGTTCTGGGGGTACTGATTCTATTGCCCCCATAGAAAGCATTTGACTGATGACTGAAAGTAGGGAAATTTGATTTGGAGGATGAGGAGGGGTTCCCCAAAAAGGAGATAAGTTTTCCCACTGCCGTATGTAACTCTAATGGAGCATTTTAGAACCCATTTATCTGAGACCATCTGATACCGGATAAGTTGGATAACTAGCCTCTGGGACAGATTTGAAGGAGTGGCACAAGGGGGAGGAATGCTGTAACGACAATTCTGAAGTAGTGGATTGTCCCTTTTTCCAGAATATTCCCTCTTTTTTTGTTAGATCTTTCCTATCACTTTTTCTAAAATTCAGCTTGCCAGAAGACTGTTGGGATGACTTGCTTTGCTTTCTGAAAAAACAAAAAAACAAAAAAAACAAAAAAACAACAAAAAACAAAAACAAAGGTTTTACATGATTTTGAGAAGGAGGGCTGAACATCTTAGTGACCCCCTGAATAAATTTTCCTCTTTCATTGAATTGTTTGAGTACCCGAATAGTAGAAGGACCGCACAAAGCCTTCCTATCCAAAGGACAATTTAAGATTTCAGATTTAACATCCTTAGACAACTTCTGATTACATACTCATGTAAAACACCTTATCACAGTAGAGGCAGCTCTTGACCCAGATACAGAGTCAGCACAATCATGTACACAATTTAAAGAATGTTTAGTTACCTGTAAAAGAGAAGCAATAACAGAATTCAGAGATAACTTAACCTTCTGAAGACAAAAACATGGCAAAAATGTTTCTCAAATTGTCAAGACAAGCCAACAAATATTTCAATATATATTTTAACATATCAGCCTGATAATTCAGAATTCTGAACGCTAAAATTGTAGAGGAATAAATTATCTTCCAAAACCTGTCAAAACCATTTCAATCCTGATTCATGGCAGAATGATTCGCATTCACCAGATTTTTATTATCAGATGGACTAGAAATAGGAATAGCTGTTGGGTCTGATCTAGGATGAGAAAACAAAATCATGTAAGAATGAGAAACCTTATAAAGGCTGAAGGTGGAATATCACACATATTGCAGGCTATGTCAAAAAGATCCTCCAAAACTGGCAACAAAGGAAGAACAGGAGTTGGTAGTGGAACATCCACTTGCAGCATATCATAGTTTGTCCTCAAGGATGCAGGGACTTCAGCTTATTCCCACTGAAACACATTATTCAGTCTAGACACAGTCTTGGAAAATGAGAATCCCTGTACAGAAGAAAACACAATCCTCAGCATCAAAATCCTGATGATGGGCAGAAGAAGCAGCTCTATCCTTATCCCTTTTATGTTCTTCTGATGAGGAATCCTCAGAATCTGAGGAAATATACCTATTTTTTCTATAAAAAAATACAGTAATTTTCTAGTAGTTTTAAGGTCTGTAAAAAACCTTTAGTCAAAGTAGGAAACTCTGTTATCAACAGATAGTGTCAATGGAAGACAACTGTTTGACATTTTGTTTATTTTTTTTTCCTACGGGCATCCCTAGAAGGGGACCATCTCAAGGATGGTACCACATCCCCAGTTAATAGGTCTTTGCTGAAAATACCCATGACCAAAGAAAGTGGCTCCCCGTTGCCCACTAGAAACACCTGAACAGCTGCAGAGGACATGTCTAACGCCCGGTCCATGGTGGATGAAGAGATTACACCACACTACAGGTGCCAAAGAAATTAGTAAGTGGTCTGTAATAAAACTAATGGCCCCTGCAAAGTCACCCATCAGCAGCTGAGGCACTGACTGCTCCTACTATGTAGTTTTCTTCTTCTTGAGTATGGAGAGAGGAGGAACCGAGGTATGGGTAAGTAGTTTGATGGCTTAGCTGAGTATGAAGTCTGCTGGAAGGAATCAGAAAATGGTCATTATCACAAAAGTATGCACAAGCATCAAACACCGTCAAGCTTCCCTTAATGCACACAAGCCCCAATAAAAAGTACAATTTAGTAAAAATTCAGTATATTTTTCCCAGAAAATAGTGTTCAATTAAGAATAAACACTCCCTGTTAAAAACAGCCTGCCAGACAAGACAGTCACATCAAAATAATAAACACAAGTTAAATGCTGGAATTCTTAGAGATACCCAGTACAATTTTTGTACAAAAAATAAAATGTGTGGAACGAACTCCCAAAGGGAACTTATCTGCCCAGAAATGGAAGACAGGAGTAGACCTTAAATCCTATGAAACCCTCTCATGGTTGGTAAAAAAGTACTGAAGCTTTTAGTGCCCATGCTACTGTTTTCTCCACAAACAAGCTCAAGCTGACAGCATTCTGGATGCATGTGCAGAGGCAGCCAAAGATTTGGAAGACTGTCAGCATGTTATAGGAAAAACAACAAAGAATGCAATGTTTTACTTTGAAAAGAAAAGATGGAGCTGACTAGAGGTAAACAATACAAAGGAATTTCTTCTAACAATGTAAGATTTCCAGTAACAGTGTAAGTGCATAGTATCACCTGATCAATTTACTGATTTGGGTGAGACAATACTAGACTGCAAAAAAGTAGCACTAAAACAGTGGTAGGTGTAGTAACAATGCTGGCTGATAAGGGCATGTGGACCACTTTGTCTGTCTACTTGAGTCTATAAATTAATTGAGTTTTCCTAGGGATATTCTGGCTGTTTCTACTTAAATCAAAAATGAACAATATGTTCTTTTAAGGTGTTATACTTTGATATTGTAACAACTGCCTTATTTTCTTCTAGCATGGTGCCTCACTTGTTCACGTCATTGTGTAAGGAAATTATTCTTGACATTTTGAGTTGCAAAGTACTTCAGCCTTATATAATATGCAATGCAATTCATATTCTGCCTCTGCTGCCCTCATCTGAGCCCTCCTCACTCTACCTTCCTGCACAGGTGGTTGATACAGTGGCACAAATGGAGACCTACCAGGTGGGTTCAACAAGAGGAGGACAAGAGATTCAAAAAGTGTGATTGTCACATTTCTTGGGGTCTTGCTGTTCTCGGCAGAACCCCACTGGAGGAGAAAGGGATGGGGACTTTCAACAGGCAAGCAACTAAGTAAGGAGCAGAGATGAATACCCACAAGTGGGGTATGCACTCAGAAGTAAGAGAGTCCACCATTTATTGACATCACTAAACCACGCATTGAGAGAAAGGGGAAAATAGGGCATAGCAAAAAAGTTGGAATTTGCAGCGTGAAGGCCTCATGGGCAGAACAGTCTGCTCTGATTCAGAGAGGAGCACTGGACTCAGCCCAGAATTTGTCAGTGGGGAGGGGGAAAATAAAAATTGCAATAACTTCTTACACTGGTAAGATCATCATAAAGAACCATAGAGTGCACTCTAGCAGGTGCAAAACTTTTATCTTGTATTGTACTGTATTATGGTATTATGTCCCTTTGCTTCCTGCTTTTGATGTCCAAGACTACATTTCCCAGAATTCAATTTGCTTTATGGTTGTCTTCTTGCATAGCCTTTTTTCCTTGCCTTCTCTTTAACCTGAGGCCATCACAAACAATAACCCAAGACAGTTCCCAGTAATAATTATCCAAGGCATCAACCCACACATGGTTTCACAGCTTTTGAATTTCATGTGCTTTCTCTACCATTGCCTTTGCTCCCATAAACCTTTTCTTACACTTTCTTTTCACTGAATCCTAGCTGCTAAATGCTTGATTATTCTTCAGATTTGTGTGGGAATCTTCTCATTTTTCTGTGCCCTTTGCTACATACAAACATACAAACAAATATTCCAAGCACTGGCATTAATGTCCTTCTAGGCTGCCAATAAACCAAAACAGTTGTTCCCATAATAAGTGTCCAGGCTGTTCTTAAAAATATCTAAACTAGTGCTTGCTAGAAATGTAATTTGGTAGTCTATTCCATGAATCAGCTGCTCTCTTAGAGAACCAATTAGTACACTTCTCATTCCTATAGAATCTTTCTCCAAATCTTTTGGATTTCTAACACCATGACAGGAATGGACCCCATTCCTAAGTTAAAGTACGATTAAAATTCATAAAATTAATATTGTTTCAATCTTTGATGTCAGCCAGAAGTGCTCTTTGCAGCACCCCCAATGTGCCCAGTAATGACTCCTTCTGCAATTTGTATGGAGTTACATGTATTGGTAACATATCTAAATTTGATTGTAGATTCTTTTTTATAAGACCTGTTGCTCTTACTACTACTGGAACTGTCTGGGTATCTTTCTTCCACATTGCTCTCGTTTCTGCCTGCAAATCTTGATATTTTTTACTTTGTGTCTCTCTGTATGCAAGACACTGTAGTCACTGCATGTAGTGATTTCAATGATCAATGCTACTCTTGCCTTCTTTTCATTGACCACTATATCTGGTTTTCTTGCATCTATCTTTCAAACTGTTGGTAATGGGTGGTCCCATGTGATGTAGACTTCACTATTTTCTATGATGCTTTGTGGCTCATGTTTCCAGTCTTTTTCAGCTACTTCAACATTATAATGTTTGCACAATCCCCAGTGCAACAGTCTTGCCACATTATTATGCCTTTCAGTGTAAAGTCCTTCTGCCATTAGTATGTCACAACCAGCAACAAGGTGTGTAACTGTTTCCAATTCTGTTTTACTAAACCTACATTTGTCAAGTTCTCCAACATGTTCAATGGACTTTGTAAACCAATGTGTACACAGTCCAGTATCTTTGGCCGTCAATATTTACCTTCTATCCTTTGGTTTGAATTTGCCTCTCTTTAACCATTCCTGAGTTTGATCCTGAGATCCAGGAGTTTTCTATTATTGCAACTTCTATGTAGGCTGTCTGATGATTCTCTACTACTTTTTGATAACCTCAAACATTCCCAAAGGTAGTTGTCTCTAAATGTCCTATATACCCAAATAAAGTCTTCTCTTAAATATCTATAGAAGACACTGTCCAAGTTCAGACATTTTAGTCTTTCATAATATCTTACATTTTCACATCCATGGATGTCCTTGGCATATTTCCACTGTACTCTTTCCAGTTTACTCATGCTTGTTTTCTAATAAGGTTTCCATATTGTTATTCCATACTCAAGTTTGGATATAATGAAACTAGCAAACAATGACTTCAGAATTTCAGATTTTCTAGACTTTAGAGATCTCTTTATACAACCAATAGTTCTACAACTATCACTAACCAATTGGTTGATATAATTAAAAAACTCAAAAGTGGATCTACCCATATATCCAGGCCCTTAGATGAAACTACAGTTTCAATTGCTGTGTGCTGTATATTTATGTCTCCCAAATCTCATTTGCTTAGTTTTTGATGCATTTATTAGCATATTACTCCCTTGTGCCCAAATGATCAATTTAGTCAAGTTCTTTTACAGACATGCCCTATCTGTAACAAATGTAATCAGTTTACCCAGTTTCAAGTCTTTTGCATACAATCTGTAGAACACCTTATATGAAAAATATAGATCCGAAAGATACAATCTAAACAAGTATCGGCCTAAGACAGAACCCTATGAGACACCCATACTGCAACCAAGAATTTCACATGTCCAGCTGTTGTATGATACTTGCCATGTCCTATTTGTAAGCCATACAGCTATCCATCTAATTTAGAGTACATAAATACCTAGTTGTTCTAATTTGATCAGTGTTTTGTGCATGATTCTGTTAAATGTTGAAGTTAAATCTATATAAATTACATCACAGCACAGTCTTTCATTCATAACTGTTATTATATTGTTATAGAACATTGTGTAACATGTGGTAATAGATCTATTTTCAACATATGCAAGCTTATACACGGTTTCAAGTTCCAACCTTTACAGTTCTCATATACTGTTTCAAGTTCCATCCTTTCCAGTTTTGACAATAACTTATCCAATATTACCTTCTTCATATTTTTTCCACAACATGAAAACAGACTTAATATGACTCGGGGTTTGTCCTACTCACCATTCCCTTTAAGACAGGTTTAATATGTGCATATCTCCAATCTTAAGGAATCTCCCCATCTTTATACAGGCTAGTAAATAGTAGATTTAATGGTACTGTAAGTTTTTGCTGAAGTGTTCTCAGTCATTATTACTAATTCTCATCTTCTCCATGTGCTTAGTTTGCATAATTCTTTCTCAATATAATCTAATTTGATTTCAGTATCTGAGGTTACCTGGATGTCACTAGGACAACGTATCACCTTTGTTGTGGAGCTAAACTGTTTTGCATAAGATCTTGTAAAAATATCTATAACCCATTGTGCCTGGGAATAAATTTTAGAATCTACAGTTTATCAATTTGTATGGCATTACATCTTCTACATCTTATGTATATATAAAATGGTTTCCTATTATGCTCAATATCTTTATATTTTTTTTTTCAAATTTTTCTTGATCTTGTCTCACACTATGCTTAATTTGTGTGGCCAGCTTGTTTATTTCAGTTTTTAAAGTTACAGTTTGACCTGTTTTCCATTTCTTATACTTTTTGTCTCTTACCTTAATTAAGTATCTTGTTCTTAAGGAAATATATCCTGCTGCCGTTATATGCCTAGATCCTGATGTTGAACATTTTTTTTTTTGCATTCAAACAATTTCTCTTTCAAAACTTTCCACACTTGTTCTGCAGTTTTTCCACTGAACACATCACTCCAATTAGTTTAACATAGTGTCTGTTTTGCTTCCATATAATCTGTTGTTAATCTTTGGTGCATTGGTTTAGATCTCAGTTTGGCAGAATTATCTAGCAACAAATGAACCTTTATAACCCCCACGATCACTGCACATCAACAGTAGTAAAATTTGACATGAAGTAACAATTTATTTAGGAACATGTCCAGAATGTTCCATTTCCTTGTAGTTTTTTTATGAATTTGAACTGCTGTTTCTGGACATGTGTTGTGAATAATTTCCTTATTAATGTTGTTGAATCAATATTATTTTAGTCCATTTCTGGTAAATTTAAGCCCCCCAACCACTGTTATTCTTCCCTCATCTGTTTCATGCAAGAAATATAAGAATTTCTCTAGGTCATCAGTCCTTGACTTTGGTGGTCTATACACTCCAACAATTATTATATGTTCCAGGGAGTGTTTTTATTGTTACAGTTACACAATTTATTATCTATTAGTATTGATGTTATCAATGATCATGTAATTACCACAGATCTCATAAGTATCTTTAATCCCTATCACAACACCTTCATCTGATTTTTTTGTTAGAGTGTCTGTTACAGTTAAAACATTTATACCCTGACAGAACTAGTTTCCAGTCATTGTTCTTTAATCATGTTTCACAAACATAAACAATAACAACATCAGTCTTGTGGGAAAGCAGCATATTTTCCAATATAAAAAAAACAAAAAACAACTTTACTATCTGGGGGGGGGTGTGTGACCAATATAATGAGTATTTAGCAGCGCTGTTTTAGCTCTGCTTCATTTTAATATCTCTGATAGGATTTTTACTAAAAAATTCAAATAGACTATTTCAAAACTTGATGGATATATAGTCGAACATCTTCTGAAAGATTTACTACAAAATAAGTTTGAAACTCTTAATTGCTTTTTCTTGTCAAGAAAACTAGAAAGAACTAATTGTCTCAGAATGAGCCACTCTAACACAAGTGTACAGGAAAGTACTATGAAAAAATACATATAGGCTTTTACTGGGTCTATATTATAACCAAAAAACCTCACATACTCGAATATGGAAACGTTGACATATACTGAGTGGACCGTGAAAACACCGAATGTCCTGAACCTCGAAATTCAAAGTGTCGAATCAGCATACTTGGCCAAACCCACCGCCCGCTATCTACTACCTACCTAAACAAAATAAATAATCCACATACATACACTTAACAAAACCCTACTTCAAACCCTAAACTAAAGCTTACATATATTACTATGTATGCACTTACCTTAACCCGCACTCTAACCTAAGGTCCGTAACTATTGCACACTTACCTTAAGAAGCTATACCGGAGAAGGGCCAACTATGATGATTTGACATTTTGAATTTTGTGCTTCAGGACATTCAGTGTTTTCGCGGTTCGCTCAATATGTGTCGACGTTTTCATAGTCGCGCAACTGTGGTTTCACGATTGTAATAGATAACCGCTTTTACTAAGTAACATCAGTGAGTTATCAATGTAAAGACAAGATAAATTAGAAAGCAAAATGCACAATTTTAAAGAGGAATATAAAAACAAGTTGAAGTGCTGAGTGAATCTCTTAAAAAACAATCACAAATCTTTTGAGTATAGAAGAGGCAATGTCTGATTTTGATGGAAGATTGCTTGAAAATACGGATAACACAGATTTTTTTCTGAAACAAAACAACTTATTCCGGGATAAAACAGAGAACTTAGAAAACAGATCTAGCAGGAATAACATCAGGATTTATGGGATTTCTAAAAAAGGACAGATGGTATTATTCAATTCCTTAACAGCTGGCTGCCTAGAACTTTGAACCTGCCTGAAGCTTTTTCTTTTGGCACTGAAAAGGCACACAAATCACTTTCTAACTCAGTGCAGTGGTGCAGCGGTTAAGCTGTCACCTCACAGCAAAAGGTTGTCCAGTTCGATTCTCGGCTGGAGCGCCTTCTGTGCAGACTCTGCATGTCCTACCTGCATTTGCATGGGTTTCCTCGGGGTTGTTCTGGTTTCCTCCCACATTACAAAGACATGCATCTGGAGCATTTTCCGCTGGGCCTCCGCTAAAAATTGGCTATATTTCAAGTCAGACTTTCCCAGAAAACAAATGTTACATAAACAGATAAATAAATAAAAACAACTCATCTTTAAAAAAAACACCTTCACCAAGGTCAGTGACTGTAAGATTTTTCTCAGGTCAAGATAAGGATTTAGTATTAAAAGCTGCATGGAGTAATTATCCAGTTAAAATTAAAGGAAATACTATACGATTTGACAATGACTATTTTACATTAGTGATATCCAAGAGAAAAGCATGTGAGCTACTTGGTAAAAGCTTAAAGAAAAACAATATTAAAGCACAAATCTCATTTCCAACAAAAATAAGGGTTCACCTTCCAGAAGGAAAGATTTTTAACATCTTGGAAGACGCAATGGACTTTATACAGAAAAATAAAATACTAGAAAACAACAGAAGAAATGGACTGGAATCTATCAACTTCTTTGAAGAGAAATGCAACAATAGATGATTGGTTAATAAAAGACAAAAACAGTAAAAAACTGAAGGCCACATGAAAATGAATGTATTTTATGGTTATGAATTCTTATTAATTTAAATAAGTGCTTGAATACTTATGAAGAGGTGCTACATATTACTTTTTACAAGGTAAATCATTTCTTTCTTTCTGTTTTTAAATGGTTACTAGTTTCTTTTTTAAAATATTAGAGTTTGATTCTTTTATATATATGAAATTAAACAAGGAATATGTTATTCCATGGTAGAATATTGTAGGGTTATATCGTTCGGTAATTTTCATTTGCTTCAAATGTTTTGCTCATGGCTGAACATTTTATATTGTTATATATAAAGTATATAATAAGTTCTATACATAAATGTAATTTCATCAAACCAGTGTTTTTTTCCTCTAATATAAATGTCTTATTTTAAATGCATATCTATTAATACTAATGGACTGAATAATCCAGTAAAGATGGGGAGTCTGTTCAAATACTTGCCACTACATAAAGCCCAAGTAGTATTTCTAGAGGAAACACATTTACTTAATAAAAATGTAAATACACTTTCATTAAAGAATTATTTGGTTTTAGCAGGTTATGGCTTTTGAATTAAAAGAAGAGGCACCCTCATTTTATGGAAGAACTGACCAGTAATGCCTAAAGTAAAGTTAAGCATTGTTATAACTGAGTGGTACAGAAAATTATATACATTGGTGAACTCTTATTGGATTCCAGCAGCTGGAACTAAAGATGCAAAAAATTACTTAGATGCTATAGCCTATTATATGAAAGGTGAAGTCATAATGGCTGGTGATTATCAAACACAGATTCCACTGCAAATTGAAAGCTGAGGATCATATCTTCAGCCAAACACTTAACAAATTTTGTAAATCTAATGAATGAAGCAAGCATGTGTTATACAGTATAGCCCTTTATACAACAGGGTAAAAAATATTTTAAGCAAAAACTGGAGCATTTTTATAACTAACAATGAAGTTTATAAAGTGTTAGGTGAGAAACTAACTTTTTCTACCAAAATAGGACCCAATTTGAAGGTAATTTTAGAGAGGAAAACCAACAGTGTTGAAGGCAAAAGGGACTTAAATGGAACGAGACCATGTGGTCGATGTTCCTATTGCCATTATATTTTACAGGGTACATCTATTACTTTGGCTAACCAAAATGTGAACACCTTGTTTTTTAAAAAAGGTAATTGTTTTACAAGTAAAATAGTACATCTTGCAAAGTGTAACACATGTATGGCATTTTATGCTGGAAAAACTGAAAGGGCTCTCACATCCAGAATATATGACCATTTATATGATGTAAAAAATAAAATAGAAACTAATGCCCTATTCAGACACAGTTTACATTGTGAGAATTTTACTGGTTTTAAGTTTGCCATTTTTGATGTTGTACAAATTGATTTTAGAGGGGGAGATTGGCAGAATGCACTGTGCAAAAAAGAGTTAATGTGGCAATTAAGGCTGGTTGTCAACCTATATCCTGGGTTGAATGACTGTATAACTATCCTGCCAGTATTGAAAGAAAGGGCAGGACAAGTTTAAATATCTAATTGCAGGATTTCACCTTGGAAGCAATTAATATTTATGTTATAGTGCTTTGGTATGTATTTTAATATATTAATATTCATATGATATGGTGTTTAGTGTATTTTGGTTGGTTGGTTCCCAACCAATCCTGGCTGTTTTTAGACTATTTAAATTCATTTTTCAAATGGTTTCTTTGTTCTGATGAAGTCAACTTTGTTTGATGAAAGTGCTTAACTTATTATGTAACAATAAACGGATTTGAGTCTGACAACCTGGGTGCTTAATTTTGTTTCAATTGTTGGGCTTGTAAGCACCTTTGCACCACTAACTGTTTCAACAGTCAGAAAGTACTTACAGATGAGATCATTTGTATTGACATGATAAAAAAAATATATCCATACATTAAGGCGTTCTAAGGCCTGTCTCACATCCTCTGTTTTTCTCCTTGCAAGCATAACACTATTCAGTGTTCATTATCATCTCTGCAAATGTATCAATTCCTCTAATAACTGAATCTCCAGTTACAAGAATATCTATTCTGACTAGATCTGAAGAATCTTCAACTTCTAATTCAGTAATATCTGCTCTGTCAACTGTTACAAAGGAATGATGTTCATCACTATCAGTCTTATTAATCACACTGTTTTCATTGCTTATTGCATTTGCAAGCATATAATTCTCATCTATCTGGCCTTTTATATCCACAGCTTCAGCCATGTTGTCAATGTCTTGTCTTGTTCCTTTTTTTCTTACAGTAATCATCTTCAATCCTTCCATGCTCGATTTTGATTAGTTCCTTTTCACCTGCCACTTTCTTCTTTTCTTTTACCTTCAATTTTGGAAAAAATGATGACATTTTCTGTAGATTGAAGGTTTTCTGATGGAAAAATGTTATTGTTCCCTGTAACCTCTGTGTTACATAATAAAGCAGTGTCCTTTTCATGTGCATCCTCTATGCTTTACATACATTTATCAGTTTCTTTCTTCTCCTTGTTATATGTTGTGAATGTCTTCCTTTCTTTACTTTTTATTTTCTTGTATGCACTCTGAATCCTCAGTTTGGTGAATACTTGTATCCAGAATTCCAAAATTTTCAGTTGTATTATCTTGTTTCATAGGGGTTGAGTGATCTTCTTAGACAATAGACACTTCCTTTCCTATTTCTCTTTGCCTAACATTATTTATCTCATCAGTCCAGTCATTAATATATGTAAGAACAGTTCTCCAAACCATGCCAATTGCCCAATCATCAGTACATCTCGTTTTACTAGCAATAACGGTAAGCAAATCATCCAACTTTCAACATGAGGAACTCAGATCACCAGTGTTGTCAGGTATTTCCTTTAAATATACATAACATATACTACTCTGTACAAGATATATTTGCATTAGTAAATCATTAATGGCATACTCATTTAAGAATAATTCAAAGAGAATTAAAATAAACTTCTACAAGAAAAATCTCACAAACAATATACAGCTAAATATTAAATTAACTAGAGTAAAGGTGTTGCTCTGACCATACAAGTTGTGAAAATCACAAAGGCTGGAATTCTTCTACATCACATCCAAATATGTGCAGTAGCTTCTGCTCACTATTGCTTGCAGATGCACCTCTTTTTAACAGCAAAGATCAATAAATCATAAACGAAGACAGGACTGTTTAGATAAGCTCTAGATTGTCCTCTGCAGTCTATGTGAATTTATAGCTGACTAGGCCCATTGATATGGCTAGAGTTTCCCTGTCTAAAACCTATCCCTTTCTAACAACAAACAGTGAAAATGAATGGTAAAACAACAAAACATAAATCAGAGTAAATATTTTCTACAAGTTATCCCTTCCTTCCTACAAACAGTGGTAAAAATAAAATATAAATTCAAATAAAAACTTCTCTTACCAAGCTACTGCACAGCTGATCACAAACCATGACAGGATTATTTAGATAAGCTAAGTTGTTACACAGATTTTTCTATTAGTGAGCAGCAAATCCTTATCATTCAGCTCCAGTCATCACTGAAAAATTTAGAAGTAATGGTCTCAGCAAAAATCCCTATGGCATCCCCCTCCTTCTTCTTAGTCTTTCCTCAGTAGAACAGCAGCTATTTGGTTCCAAAATCTGTTTTGTGACACCTATTCATCTATCTGCCTCCTACAGCTGCTGCCTTATCCCTTAACTTACCAGTATCTACGGACATTATGCACAGAAGGTGAGAGTAAGGGATTGCGGGCCATAATCCTGTGGAAAGTCAAGAGATTTTCCTCTGCTCTTTGACCCACCTTTTGATGCCCAACAGGCATGGTGCAGTACCTGCTACATTAGGCTTCATGTGGATGTGCTTTTCCAGACAATGCCTATCTACAGATTATCACTCTCTTTGGCAGACTTACACCTCATGTCCCACCATTCTTGCATGAAGGCCAGCTGTAGTATGACCCAGATGTATTGTTCTTGTGGTATGATATCAACCAAGCCTTTTACAGGCAGAGATCACACAGTTTCAGCCACTCCCTTCCACTCTTCACCAGCTGTCTCCTCTAAGATCATGACCACTAAATAATACCGGGTCACACAGGTCATAGTCAAGGCTTCAATACTTTATCCCATGTAGATGGCATACAACTGCTGTCATGCCCAAGCTAGTATTCCACATACATGACAAACTGACATCAAAAGGATTTCAAGAGTCCTCTGTAAGTACGTTTAGTACATCAGTACCTTATGACACCTACAAGATATTTTAATATGTTATCTCTACTTCTGTATTAGCCATATATTACATCTTAGGAGTCACATAAAAAGATCCGTTTATGTCATCTTTTGTATCCACTGAGCATAAGCCGTGTACATTTTCACTTTGCACAACTTTTTATCTTTTGTTACTAGTAGGTTTTCTACCACTTCTCTGAATCTGGCAAAACTGAATTGATCTTTGACTAAAGCAAGATTGGTAAAAAATCCATCCAGATAAAAAAGTACTACCCGTTGTTTACAGGTGGCAAAGGTCACCTTAGAAACCTCCTGTGAAGGACAGATGGGTCCCCTGCACACTTTTACAAATATAATCAACTCTGATGTCACTCACTGCACCTTGATAGCAAGAAGATCTCATGCTCTGCTGTGACACCTATTACAAATTGGGCATTTACTGTGTCACTGCAGTTCGCAAGCTGCATACAGCAGTGTTGACAAAAATGGGATTACAAGAAACACCTTGCAGTGATACATAGTTATGGACAGTTTATATTAGTGTTTTACCTGAAATCAACACATTTCGGACATATAACAGTTCTTGAGCAACATTCCTTTGACTAACTGATGCCATTGTTCTATGTAAATCAGGTTTGCAGCTTAAGTGAAATGTAGTTCTGAAATGAAATACTAAGACAACCCAACTGCTATGGTACCACTTACTTCTGGTATACATTCTTCAGACTTGGCTAAATGATAGCATAGGCCTGAAATTATGCAGTGGTATATATGGGACTGCAAAAGTTTGCATTGAATTACAATCTGAGACATCAATATTCACCCATGAGAAACTGAACAGAGCACAGAAACAGATCACACATCTGAAAAGTATTCTTGCGAATGTCACATAATTTTATTTTACTTCTTCTAAAGGTTAACATGGGTCACTTAAGTGAGAGATTCCCTAATTATCAGCTGTCTGGCACATACAAACAGGCAAACGTGCAAGCGTACATATGTATGTACATATACACACGTAGACACATGGATGAGCACACAAACATGCACACACCTCAACACTCGCTTCACAGAATGTTAGCCTCTTCAAGGATCAGTCTTTCCTACAAATGCCCTTAATTGGCTTTTACACAATGCACATCAAAGCTACAAAATGAACAGAAAAGGCATACAGTTAGCAAATATGTCTTCTCCCCGATGGCTGTCTGAAAATTTCAGGGCACAAATCAAAATCTCTGTCCCCAAAGAGTCCCTTTAACTTTCCACCCTTAAAGACTATATAAGTACATAAGCTGGGTGGAAAAACAATGATCTTTGTCATCATATGGTAGTTCTAAGACTTGCTATCAGATTAACAGTTTTACAGAAGAATGAGAAGTTCTGCAGGTTGCTAAGCTCTCTGTCACCTTGTGCAAGTCAAACCCTACAAGTAGCCTGATACAAAGAAAACTACTGAGAAAGACGGCCAATTTACATTTCATAAAATTACATTACTTGTGACTGTAGCAATTGCATGATTAGGTTACACACTTCTTGTGTTATAAGAACTAGGGTGCTTTGCCTGAGGTGCAACACGCAGCTCATTGGAATACTTATTCTCCCATCATAGCGAAAACATTAGTACTGGTATGGAATTATGGAATTATGGAACATGAAGAAGCACTGTACCTCAAAGCATTAAACAAGGAGAAAAGAAGGAAAGAAAATAAAAGATAAACTACTGTGGAAGAACAGGTACCTGACATACAGCCACCATCAAACATGTAACAGCATGGAACATAGCAGAGACAAGCAAAACTTCACAAAGACAGAGGACAGTAAGCTCCAATCTTCTGAGATACTCCCTTTTTTCTGTTTTACAACATAAGCTTATTATTGATGCAAACACTGAGGACAGTAAGGAGGAATAACCACATTTCAGGTGAACAAAACAATGTCTAGCAGAGTGTACTACAAACAAACTTCTCTAGCTTACTTATCAATAAGTCCACTGTGTGTATATTCAGTAGGTAATGAATACCCATACTGTCCTACTGTTGAGTGCCTAAAGGAGTTTTCTTTCTTTTTTAATCAGGAAATTCAAGCCGGTTAAGTTGACTTTCTAGTCTTGGCATTGAAATAACTGCATTAAGTATTTAAACATTGTGTTATAGAGTAGTAAATAGTTCCATCACAACCCGTACAGTAGATCGTACAGCAAGAATGGTTCAGTATCACCAGTAACTTCCTTATAAAAAATGCAGCATTATGACAAAACTTGAAATTCCAGTAATTCAGAACTATCTATCCCCAAAATATAACACTATCACTCCACCATCATCACCTTATCCCCCCTATTCATTCTGATGTAATGGGAATCTCTGGTGATATTCCAAAGCTATTATATATGTAAAACAGCCAGTTGTATTACTCAGACCTGCTACATTACCTTGTACAGTCTATGATCCCTGAGTAAGTGTCTTCATGCATTCCTCTCTGGAGAGACTGCAGTCTTGTCTTGATCACTAAAATAAAAAAAGATAGAAATTGCATTACAGAATTAACAGGAATACACAGTCAGACAGACATAAAATCAACAAATGCATACTAAGCATGTATCTTCTAGGAATCAAACACCCTAGATAGTAACTTGAAAATTGTTTTAATAAAATTAAGCCGATACAAAACTGTGTTTCCATTGCAACTATCAAATGTCATTAACATCTTATAAAACCATTATAGTTCTATCATATTCTTGTTAAAATATTCTGAACATGAATCAGTATTAAAACAACTTATTACATTGTTCTAAAACACAGTAAAGCTGACATACAGGTAACAATGAAGGGAAAAATTTGAGTCTGGGCTTAAATCTAGTGTACCTACATACAACTTTAACATGATACACTAGCTAATTATTTGGGAACAGTGGTTATCTGTTGTTCTTATCCTCTTAATGACAAAAACTAAATATCAAATGTGCATAAGCAGAGAAAACAGTTTGACATGTCTCCATTAAGAAGTACCTAGAAATTTCTAAGCATCTAGATAAGTCAAGCTGAATTATTTCAGTTGTAGTGAAAGTGCTACAACCCCCCCCCCCCCGGCTAATACTAAATACACACCTGACAGTAAGTGTTATGATATTAATAGTAGTGCAATGCATTGTAGTCCAGACTAGATACAATAATACTTCAGTGAATTGCTATACAATAAACACATTCTGTATAAAGTTTTACTTACTAAAATAAAACAACTTGTATAAAGGAAAAAGCATTTTTAAGTAAGTTTCAACAACTTTTTTCATGAAAAGTAAAAAGTAAATAAAAGTCATGTGACAGTCTATAAGAAGACGTTTTTCCTAGCAGAAAAGTAATAGTTTTTCAGAAAAATTTCACTTTCTGCCATAAAATTAAAATGTGAAAGCTTTTTTTCCCCTAGAAGGAACTTAAATGCTCAGTAATGGGGAAGACTTAGATGACCGTTAATCTTTGAAAACCCACAAGAGAAGTGCTCATTGGTGGCAGGAAAGTTCTGAAGGGCCTGGCACACAAACCATTCTTTTTCTTCAGCTCTGCTCTAGCTGTTTAGTGGTTTGGGAGAGTGGAACATGACCTTAAGCTTTGGAAGTGGTCTGGTTGTCCAATCCTTAAGCAGGATATAATCCATACAGCTAAGTCTCCTCCAGCAGTGATCAAATGAAGAACATCAGATTCTTCACACCTATAATTTGGCAAGCCTTCTCAACCTCCTTCTAGAGTGGCCTGAGTTTAGGACAAGATTCTTAGTTGTACTGTCAGTGGCTTAACAAGTAGCATACTTGCCTTTGGTGCTAGAATACCAGAATGCTGGGAGTTCTACTCTCATTCCAGGTGTTTGGATTCATTTTTAAATTGCAACCACTTCAGTGTAACATTAGGATGCTGCTGCACTCTTAAGTGTGCCATCATTCAGATAAGATGTTAAACCCGTGGTCCCATCTGCTTGAGTTGGTGGTAGCTCAGGTGAATGTAAAAGATCCCATGGCACCTATCGAAAAGAACATAAACAAAACTAAACATTCTTTACACATTTACAAAATATACATATTTACAGGTACATATCTATACATACCTATACACCAACATCATTATTCTTCCATAATTCTCACATACTCTTTCTTCTTGTTTTCATAACACCCATTTAAAATCTTTTTTATCAAATCCTCCCATTGCCTCATAACTACATAATTTTCCCCAAATTGTATCCCTAACAAGGATACTTAATTCAATGAAAAATACACTCCTCCAATTTTCACATTACCCAAACCCTTACTTATTTTCACTTATTCATCATATGACCTTTTCCCATGCATTGATTACATATTATTTGTGTGCATTAATTTATCAGATGATTGAAAAACGCACAAAAAAATGTTTTCAGCTGCCCATATGCCTAATTGTTCCTCTATTCCCATCACTTGGTAAATGTTTTATCACATCGTTTTCATATTTTAAAGTAACATCTACTTCCTACCCCCAATCCAAATGCCCTTTTTATCTTTAACTTTCACAACATTAGAAACTGAACACATAAATTAAAAATATTTTTTAAATCTTTTAAATTACCTTCATCAGTGCTAGAATTGAACAAACACTTTTTAATTGAGTTCCTTGCCCAAAAAAACATAAATTCATTCCACATTTAATAGTCTTTTTTTTCACAATTAAACAAAAAAAATCCATTAAGTCTTCAGTCACAAATGTTAAGTCACAAAATGTCTTTTTTCCAAAATTAATCCAGGATCTATTGTCTGGCTTAAAAATCCAAAGGAAACACTAAATTATTCCTCCACAAAATATCTATCATTTTTTCTTTCTTTTTTTTTCATATCCAGACAACAAACATTTTTTTTAATAAAGTTTATAGTACCTTTTGTTCTTCCAACTAAATAAGCAATTTTCCAGATTACATCCTACCTGTAACCTTATGTCCATTCAACTCAGAACTGGTTTATTTTCTGCCTAACTCACTTTCCATTTCAAAAACCTTTTCCATCATATTAGACCAGAAAGCTCAGCCTCCTTCTCCAGGATAACCTTTGTTCAATAAACCAACAATTTTTCATCAGGCAATAATCCAGAAGCAATTTTAGTTACAACAACTTCTTCAAAATCTTGAGGGATAAACTCAGCTAGATACTGATTATTTGTACTATCCACTCGCTATTCAACAGTTTTCTGTCCAACTGACAGAACCACAGTGCTATCACCAACTTTTCTCCTTCCATTATTGCACTGCTTTTCCTATTGGCCTCCACACCAGGAAAAGAAGCAGGAAGTACAGCAGCAAAAACATTTCCTCTCGTAACCAAAAGAGTAGGGTTCTTTATTTTACACAACATAAAAAGCATTATTTCCATATTTACAAACTATATATTTATATATCAACAAGCATATATAGGGCTATTTTTGGGCTGGTACACACCAGTATGGCATACCGGCACCTCTGCTGCCCTGTTTCTTTAAAAAAAAAAAAACATTCTATTTTAAGGGTGTTCTTCTTTAAAAATGCCTTTTGCTTTGGGTCGCACAGACGCAGAAGACCTTCTGGGTCTGTGCAATGTGCGACTGACCATTTACATCTTCCTGGTCCGCGAGCGTGGAATGTGTGTGTGTGTGTGTGTGTGTGTGTGTGTGTGTGTGTGTGTGTGTGTGTGTGTGTGTGTGTGTGTGTAGAAGTAGGTATAATTAAGGGGTATGCTGAGTAAGTAGACATTTTTTTCTGTTTTTATATATCTGGGATAAAATGATTCATAGATGCTGATCAATATTAACTTGTTTTATTTAGTCGTTTTCCTACTTATTTGCATTTACTGGTTGAAATTCAATGTATGTACCATAATTTCTAGCTATATAGATTCTTTGTTCTGATGTTTAAGTTGGCTAGTTTGCTGTCTTGTTAATGTGTTACTGTTGGAGATATGAGTATTTTGTGATGATAGATTTTTAGCAGTTGGCATTGCCAGATTCTACTGTGATGGGAAATTCAGTGGATTTTTATTAAAATCCATTTTTGGCCTGATAACCTTTATTGATTACTTTCCAAAAACAGTTGGGTTTATACTGCTCATTGTTTTCCAAAGTTGTAAACTATTCTTCTTTTGCTGGCTTGATATAGATGAGACATTTATTTATGGCTTCTTTGTACTTATTTAGTGATTTTATATGATTTGTGGCTTTGTAGTCATTATATTCATTTTCATATATTCCCTGGTCTTGCTTATCCAAGGTCATATTGAGCTTTTGGCTTTGATGCTTCCATTTGATGCATTTTCAATCCTAACACGGTTATTCAGTATTCAAAGAGATTTGTCAATGGTCTTTTCTGTGACTTAGGAATAAAAAATTTGGCCTATATTTTGAAATATGAATGTGTTCAGGTTCCTTATAGTTACAGTTCTGACACTGCTATCTGGTGATGTGTAGAAAGGGTTATGATCGCAGAGTCATTTTAGCAGGACGTAACTGCATATGTAGTTATGTGGATGCTTTGTAAAGATGAAGTTAAGTATATTTTGTGTGTGCGTGTGTGTGTTTCTTTTTTTCTTTTTGTAGGATTTTCTCATGTTGGGGTAGTAATAAGTTGCATGAATCCAAAAGAGCGAATTTCATAATCAAGGTTGTCTTTTATGTTAGCATTACAAAAATACCAAAGTCTTACAAAATATATAGTTCATTGACACAGTTGACATGAAACCAGTGTAGAACTTTTGTTAGGAACAATGATGTTTTATATGGTTTCAAGCAGATACAACTTAGTGTACATGCTCGATGTCACCAATGGTTATAGTCATTAGTACAGATTTCCTTCCATTAATTGTTGGCAGCTGTTTTGGATGAAGTTAAGAGCTTACACTACTGTATATGAGTAGAAGGAACTCCTTGTTCATTTTGAGCTGTGGTCTTTTATATAAATGGTATAATCTGGAAAGGCAAAGTCCTTGTTTTGTATGTATGGCTATAGCCATATTTTTATAACTTCTACAAATGTGGCATTAGGTGACTGATCCTTGCTTGAAATTCAGCATACAACATATGCTGCAAACATCTGTGTGGAACATTTTTATTCCTTTTGTTACTGGAAGACATTCTATGGGGTTTGCTGATGCCATTGGCAGCTTGGCAGTACTGGTTCTGGTTTAGTTTCAATGTCACCTGTGCAGAGAAGCAGTATTTAATTTTGAGTGTATTCACCTAGGTCACGTAGTTAGTTTTGTATCTAAGTTGTAGAGGTGGGTAAATAAATGTGTTTTTTCTGCTTTGGTGCTGATAACAGGTGCATATTCTAAGGTAAAAGTTACCTATTTGGATGAAGTAGTGGTAGATAGGGTTGTTTTTAAAGTTATTGCTGTTGTGGATTTTAACTGAACTGGACATGTTTGATATTCTGTCTGCTACAATGGTCACACATTGATGTGTCATTGCAGTAATAAAAGCTGTCACGGTATCACTTCTTACTTCATTGTTTGTAGACATTATTGTTAAAATGTGCAAGTTTTTAAATACAAGATTCTTTTTGTTGTTGTGGAAATACTGTACTGCCTGGATCTAGAGCCATATTTTATTACCAGACCTTGTGATTGTGATCTAGGCATGGATGTCATCATGCCTAGACTACTGCAGCATCCTTAACTTCTGCTTTGTCAGATGGGATCTGGTATCACTGTGATGAACAAATAATTCCACTGGAAGCCTGTTAGCCAAGGCAACCAGTGGCTTTGCTGCAGGACTGCAATGGCTACCAGTCACTGCCAGATTTCTCTTAAAGATTCTTGTGCTTACGAGACCTATACAGCCTGGGTTCTGCTTCTGTATAAATGCTGCTGGTAGTGCATTCCCTGACAAGGGCAATTGCACTCTTAGATGAATTACAGCTGGTTACTCTGAGTACTCATCTGGAAATGTCTTGGTCTGAATCTCTCTAGAATCACCTACTTTTCTGATTTAGGAATGCAACAATCCCTGATTTGGGTGTGCAACTTGCAGGTCTCCTTTAAGAAATTCCTAAAGTTTTAGCTATTCAGGACAGTGTTTTGTATCCAATTATGAGATCTGATTTTACATTTAATAATTCATTTTAATTACTACTTATTACATATTGTAGACATGACAAGTCAATTATACTGTGATTTGCTTTTATCTCTAAATTGCATTGATTTAAAATATTTAAATATTCAAGCAACATAAATAAAAGTGTACTAAGAATGTTCTGTGATTGTATTATGGTACACAGGATTGTGTATTTAATTTAAACTAATAAAAGATTTATATTTAGAGACATGCTTAAGGAAAGAACAGTATGTGAATTCCATACTCTGCACTTCCATAATCAACACCAGTCAAGCCTGCTGAGGAATATCACCTAGTCATCCCGGTTTTCATTAAAACAACTTCGTAATACATGGTGAATGTAACTGAAATAGAAATAAGTTGCCCCACAACTTAAACAAAAACAAGTCACTCCAGTCTATATTATCCAGTACTTACAGTCTGCATAGCTTGGTACATGATAGGTCTGTGTGTGTTTTTGTGTATAAGAAGTTGGTAGATCTGTGTGTGTGTGTGTGTGTGTGTGTGTGTGTGTGTGTGTGTGTGGGAGTGAGTGAAATGTCCAGATTTTCGCAGAATGTCAAGATTTTAGTCTCACATCTGTGGTCTGTTTCTCATAAAACTGTGTTTTTCTGGCAATCCCTGGCAAGTCATTGAGGATTAGGACAGCAAATAATGGCAAACATTTGAGCTTTATACATCATATCCTTCAGAAAGTTCATACTAATGCAAAACTTGTTGTTCTATCAACTTTCTAAGTTTGTAAAAACAATATTTAAAAGGTGTCCCTATTTTGGACATTTGTCCCCTCATTATGTGTGTCTTTGTCCAGATTTCTTGCTCTAAAAGGTTGAGAGGTATGGGGGAAGGTCTAAGAGGGAGGTAGGGGTGTATGTGTGTGAAATACCTCAGAACTGTACAGATTTTCATAGAATGTCCATTTTTGCCTTATATTTTTGGTCTGTTGCTCATAAAAATTGTCTTTTTTTTTGAGAAAGCACCGGGATGATCTAAGGATTAAAGTTACTAACTAATGGCATGTATTTTAGTTTAGTTTCAGATTTCATATCATTTAGAAAATGCATTCTAACACAAATCCTGTTATTATAGCAACTTTCTAAATTTAGAAGAACAATATTTAAAATGCATCCCTAGTTTTGGATCTTTGTTCCCCCCCATTAGGACAGGCTTTGCCCAGACTTCTTGCGCTAAAAGGTTGAGAGGTATGGTGTGT
The DNA here is from genome assembly GCF_019279795.1 of Protopterus annectens. Classification (NCBI taxonomy): domain Eukaryota; kingdom Metazoa; phylum Chordata; order Ceratodontiformes; family Protopteridae; genus Protopterus; species Protopterus annectens. The sequence goes on from NC_056751.1 coordinate 317,433,031, forward strand.
GTGTGTGTGTGTGTGTGTGTGTGTGTGTGTGTGTGTGTGTGTGTGTGTGTGTGTGTGTGTAAAAGAGAGGTAGCATACCCCTCAACTACCCAGCTTTTTGCAGAATGTCCAGATTTTTGCCCCATATTTTTGTTTTTTCCTCATAAAAAGACTGAAGTTGATAAATAATGACAGATATTTGAGGGCTAGACTGCATATCCTTTAGAAAAATGCATATTAACACAAATCCTGTTATTCTAGCAATTTTCTAAGTTCATGAGAGAAATATTTATAATCTGTTTCTATTTATTTTAGACTTTGTCCAGATTTCTTACATTAAAAAGTTGAGGTGTGTGTGTGTGTGTGTGTGTGTGTGTGTGTGTGTGTGTGTGTGTGTGTGTGTGTGTGTGTGAGGCAGTGAAATGCCCTAGTTAGGGTTAGCAGGTGGTTAGTAATTTGTTTAGGCTCAAGCCCTGTACCTTAGCTACAGGAAACAAGAGCCTGAATCATCTACCCAAAATATGCAACTGTTTTGCTTAGCATATGGTATCACTGTTGTGTGTTTAGAGTTTTAAAGCAGTGTTAGTTGCACAGCAGGTAGCATACTTTTGTTTTGATGCAGAAGTCTGTGGGTTCTATTCCCACAGCATATAGACGGATTGCTGATACTGTGTTGGATTTTAAGAGGGTGGGGTGCTGTGGTCCTGAGTGTGTCCTCCTTTGGGATAAGATGCCTAGTAACCATGAACCTGTTTTAATTTGCCATCCATTGCCTATTGCAATATTACCAACTTATCATTTTTAATGTAACACAGGCAATTTATTCTTCAAGGGAAGCAGGTAGTGAATTTGTAGATAAAATATTTAAATATAAAGTTTTTTGATAGCAGCAACCTTTTCATTGGTTACAGTCACATCTCTTTAATGTGGAATTATTCAGATGACTTTTACTTCCGCAGAGACTGTGCATGTTGACTGATATTGGTGGGCTCTAATGACAGAAGTTTGAGTGGCCTTTTATGGTTGACATTTTCTGAATTGGGCAGTTTTGGCATTATTTGGTTCATATGTTTTGTTTCTTTGTTTACTGGCTATAAATTTAAAACATGCTCTAACAAGTGGTGGTGTATTATACAAGGGATATCATTTAATTGTTATACATTATAATTTAATATAATCAGGAAGGCGAATCAAAGAAATTTTGCATGGTCCTAAAAATGTGTGCAAGGGGTCTATGATTTGAAAACAGCTCAAAGGTAAACTTAATCTGCCACTGGCCAGATGCATTTTCTTTGAATGTGGGTTTCAGTGCTGTTTCAATGAATGTGAGTTTCTCTTAAGTCTGTTTTCATTGTGGGACTGTATTGCTTTGTTTAGCAAATGTCTATCAGTGTTTGTGCTGGAAAATTTGAAATAAAAGTTTTAAATTAAATCCAAATATCTGTAATCATTGTAGAAGTAAAGCAGAAAGCAGTATGCACATAGAGTTTTGAACAGTGTTTATGGCAACTGGGGAGAAATAGCCAAATAATGGGACACTGGAATGGCTGCGTGTGTGTGTGTGTGTGTGTGTGTGTGTGTGTGCGTGCGTGCGCAAGGGGGGGGGTGACCCAAATGCAACATATGCATACTACCACCTGTTTGTTTACAAAAAAGCACTCTGTGTGTGTGTGTGTGTGTGTGTGTGTGTGTGTGTGTATATATATATATATGTATGTATATATATATATATATATATATATATATATATGTATGTATGTATATATATATATATATATATATATATATATATATGTATGTATATATATATATATATATATATATATATATATATATATGTATGTATATATATATATATATATATATATATATATATGTATATATATATATATATATATATATATATATATATGTATATATATATATATATATATATATATATATATATGTATGTATGTATATATATATATATATATATATATATATATATATATATATATATATATATATATATATATATACATACACACACATAAATATATACACAAACTATCACACTTTTTTGCATTTTTCATTCCCCTCATTATATTAATATCCTCCATTACTATTTTACCCAAGTATGCTGAAACCTCCTCCCTTCTCCCTTTTAAATAAAATATCTGCCTAAACAGTAATGCCTTATTTTTTTTCTTGATTTCTTGCATATATATTTTTCCTTATCATAATACTCTTGTATTATTCTCTAAGTTTTCCAGTACTTTATTTCTCACATCATCCTGTCATTGAAAAAACACTTTTTGGTACTTGCGTATTATCGCAACCATGCTTTTGCATTAGCCTGTTATTTGTATTTTCGCAACCACACATTTCCGGCGGTATGTCATTTATATAATGGTAGTAAGTAATATCGTGTAAAAGGATGCTTCCCACATTAATGTTCCTTGAGCATTTTAAAAATGTTTTTACTTCTTAAAGGTACAATCTAAGATGGGGGACATGAAGGCAGTCTAGAACCTTGTGTACGAAAGTATGGGTCAAAGTTTTACTTGGGTATTACACTAGCACAAATTTTTTTTAATGAGTGATCAGATTTACTAAAGACAAGGCCATTATATGCTGTGTGGATTTTAATTTTGATCATGGAGCATAGAGTGTGGAGAAAAAGAAGGAGTCAATATCCTAATTAAGGTGGTTGCAATAATACGTAGTCTGGATATTAATTTCACGACTTAACAGATTAATATTATGCTAAGAGGGATTTTGTTTGCATGATTACTCCACCGTTAGGCTGCATACACTGTGGAGCATGGAAGGAATAAATAATACAAATAAGGTGCTGGCCAGAAAGCCTGGTTGCAATAATACGTAAGTACACACTTTTTATACTTCTGTTTAAATTCAGTCCACCATTCAAGACCAGGTTTTACAGAAGTCCTTCATGGGTATGTGTCCCTTCTATAACTGCAAAAGTTCCACTCTCCAATTTCATCCCATAATTTCTCATTTACTGTTTATTTCCTTTTCTATTTTATATACTCCCTTTCTTCCAAGCACCTCCATTCATACTGCTAAATGGTTTGAAAAGCCTGTCGTAATTGTATCACAGTCTGCTACTGCCATGCCTTCAAATAATACAAAATAATCAATTTCAGATGCAGGTGCCCCAGTCTATAAATCCAATGACTTTTGTTCCAAACAGCTAATTTACCCCACGTTATCAGTTCCTGTATTTTTTAACAACTTTCCGTTTCTTTTCACATTTTGCCCTTAAATCACAGTTGAAGTCTTCTGCAATTATAATTCTCATTTTGCCAACCACATAGTCTAATATTGTGTGAAACAGATTATCTCTTTTCTCGTTAGTAATATATGCATATAATGCTACAATTCTATAAACATGATCTTTCCACCTCACATCTACAACAGTTAACCTTCCCATCCTTACTAATGTTACATCTAGCATTTTCATTACTTTGCTATACAACACCGGCATTCCAGAACAATGTCCACTTTGTAAATTCATAGGTTCATAGATTAGTAATAGGCTAACTGCCCTTGTGAGCCATTTAAGCATAGCCAATTATCCCTTGTAAGACTCAAACCCTGTAACTTGTGTTTTTAAGGCAAACACCTTAACCATTAGCAATCTTATCTGATGAAGTCTAGTTTTAGACAAAAGCGCTCATATTTGGAATTGTTGGCTTATCATAAAGACTGTTTTTTACCTCAACAAGGTGGCCTGGATTTCTTTTACATTGATCAGTACCTTAACCATTAGGCTACCCTCCAAGTTCTATGTTATATTTCCTCCTACAGTGTTTCTGTTGTCAGTCCTTCTTCACTGTCAGGAATCCTACATCCTCTAAAAGAATAACATCCACATCAAATTTAGCACACCATTCTAATATCCCTCTTTCTTACAGTGTTAATAATACTGTTCCCATTTACTGATAGTACCCTAAAATTGTTGCTTTTCCATCTTTTTAAGTTTAAGGGAAATATTTTTATGCTATTTTCTTATTTTTACTCTATTTCCAACTGAATATTTTTATGGGTTTATGTACAAATAATCCTTAATCCTCAGAATCAGATTGTTCACTGGCTAGAAGTTCAAAAAATGTATTACTATCAATCCCTTCCCCTGACCTCTATTATTAATATCGATCCCTTCCCCTGACCTCCATTATTAATATCAATCCCTTCTCCTGACCTCATTTATTAATATCGACCCCTTCTCCTGACCTCTATTATTAATATCGATTCCTTCTCCTGACCTCTCTTCTTGTATGCACTCTCTCTCTCCTCCTTTTCTCCTCCATACTTTGTTTTTCTTTTACAGTTCTTCTTCACCTAGTTCACCCTCTTCCTCTGCCTTTTGCTGCCCTTCCTCGTGTATATTTTCTTCTCTTTCCCCCATTTTTCATTATTTACTATTTGTTCTTGACAATCCATCCAAATGTGACCCTTTTTTCACACATCCTACATTCAGACACACACCTTCTTGCAGTATGTCCTTTCCCTCCACACTGGTTACATTGTATCTTGTGACAACCATTAATTAAATGAGAAAAGTCCTTGCAAAAGAAACATGGTTTAGGCTGGCCAGTATATCTTAATGTCTCTCTATGACCACCCATAAAAATAACGCTTGGCAAGTATTTTACCATGTTTTCACATTTAAAAAGATTTTCCACACTCCACCCTTCACTCCACAAGTTTCTCTCATCTATAACTTTCACAATATTATCAACAGTTTCACACAGCCTCTGAATGCTTTTTTAACATTGTCTTCCTCCAGTTCAACAGTTATAAACTGCAAAGTAACATTTTTTTAATATTTAAGTTATTACCAGGAAAAAAAAACATTATTCCACAGATAAATGTCCTTCTTCTTGTTACACAGTTCCAGAAATGTTATCTTTATGCCATCAGTTTCAAATCATTAAAAGGCTAGTCCTAATATGTATAAATGAGCAAATATCTTGAGCTTTAAAACCCATAGTAGTTAAGAAATTATCCCATGAATAATATCTATTACAGTGTAATTCTTTGTTCTTATTCTCACAGTTGGTCTTCTCTTCTTTTCAAAACCAGTTTTACTTAGTTTGTTGCTGCTCTCCTTTCTTGCCTCTCTCACTGCTGCATGTGTTTTAGTTAGTCCATTATCTGCTGCCACAAAACCAGACCCCTTTTCTCAGTATCCTGCTGCTTTCCTCTTTTACTTTCCTTCAGTGCTGCATAAGTTTTTACTGCTACATAATTTGCTGCCACTTTAGCTGGTTCCTTTTCCACATCCTCAGCACTTCCAAACAAGTTATCAGCCATTTCACTCCATGAACAGAAATCTCACTTGGATCATCCTGCTGAATTATTTTTAACAGATCATCAGCAAGCCCTCATGAGGCCAATTCTGTTATCTGCACAACTTCTACAGACTCACTTTTTTCTCCAAAGAGACAGCTAAACTCTACTCATTTGTAACATAAACAACACAGGAACCATTCATCTTTTTTTCAATTTTTCTCCAAAGCCTCATTTTCCACCTAGCTTTTCCCTCCTCCTCCGTGCTGCTTCTTCCCTTAGGCATCTTCTTTTTGCAGTAGAAGCCCTAATGAACAATCTAACAACTTTGAAGTGTAAGGGAAGTTGCCTGGTGTCCTACTGAAACTTCACCTAGTAGTACAACTACCAACTCAGGTGTCCTCTGAAAGCAGGTCACTAGCCTAAAAAGACTACTCTGGTCAACAAAGGATAAATTAAAAAAAATAATAATAAAGTATTCCAGTTCCTTATACTATCTGATGAATATGGCTAGCAATGATATGAGTATCAAAAAGTCATGTTGACTAATCTTGCAATTGCAAAAAAAACAAAAAACAAAAGTGAATTTGTGGCATAAGCCATTAGAAGATATGCAGCATAGCTAAGGTAGTAGATAATGCTGGGGATATAAGAAGCTGGTCTCTACCCAAAGAGGTCAGTTTCACCTCATTATAGTTGTTAATTGTTTGCCAATAACTCTTGGGTATTGTGAAGACTGCATCCTTTAGGCAGAAATAAATTTAAGAAATGAAAGAGTATTTTTTGTAATACCTCTGTTTATCAAGATTTGTCCCTTTAGATAAGTTATAGCAGTACTCACTGAGGGCTCAAAGTACATTAAACTTTTGATAACCTTCCATATCTTACAAAGCACTAAAGGATATGCTAGCCATTCACTCTGTTTTAACATAAAATGCACCACTGCTCCTTGGAATGATATAATTTTATCCTTTTCTAATAAGATGGCATCTAAAAGACAGGCCCTTCTAGGCCATTCCTATTCTCTGAGTAGCCTTCCTCAGAATAACGTTAATATGTTAAAAGTGGCATTAGGAGCCAGATTTTTGGTTGCTATAAGATTGAAATATGTATATATTTTATTTTATTTTATTTTACATTTGTTGACCGGGATAATCCAACTGGATACATGTCCATTTTCAGCGGAGGCCCGAGGAGAAAAATTCCAAGGTAAACAATTAAGATTACAGGTAAATAAATTAAGATTACAAGGTAAAAAAAATATAATATGCCAGGACTTATATCCTGACTTTTTCAATTGTTGGATATTCTTTTATGGTAAACATACATACATTCTTTACTTAAAGGAACCAGCTCCTACAAGCTGAGATGACTGCAGAGATAAGAATCTTGAAAGATTGAAAAGGGGTGTGACCAAGTACATTCTTTGAAGGGTAGCAACATTTTTCTGATGCCAGCCATAGGTTCATAGGTATATACTAGCTAATGACCACCAGGGCCTTTATAAGTCTAGCCGTCCAACCCCACCCAGTTTTATCCCTCTGTATTATGAGGATGTATTAGGAGGGGGTATGTTAGTTAGAACATTTTTAGAGGTTATGTTGGGGGTGTCAGTTTGGACATTACTTTCTACCTCTGTCTATCATAGACATGGGGGCTAGATCTAGGGTGAATTTCTGATTCCCCATCCATTGATCAAGGGATGCTTAAATAGGATTAGGGATGAAATCTGCTTCATATGGATGGTGAGCCTGTTCTAGAGCATGGGGATCCTCTGTGATACACATATATCTCACCAACATGTTTTATTTATGTCACAAGCAAAATTTACATCCTTGGATTTAGTGGTTCTGATGCTGTTCATTTTGCAGCTCTGCAAAAGGCCCATCAGAGCTGGATCTGTGGATGGCTTGTATGCCATGCATAGATCATTTCTCAGTAATCCACAAGGCAATGTGTTTACACCCTGAATTCTCCTGGTAAGGGACATTTGCGAGCATTCCATCTGTTGCACATGTCTGGTCAGGTACATGCTGAAGGAGGCATTATACTCATTGATGGATCTGATAAGGGTTGAATAAAGTGGCACTATGACTTCCTTGGACCTGGATGCCATGCCCTTACTTATAAGCCGGGTAAGCCAGAATTATTTTCTTACTATCTTAGCTACATGTCGATCAAATGCCAGATTACTGTCTGCATATGTTCTCAGATCCCTAACTATCTAGTCAACTCTTAGCTTCATCCCAGCCGAGCGGAGAGCAGCCACTGTCAATCCCTTTTGCACAAAGGTGGAGCCAGGAAATTACAGACCCATCAGCCTAAAGTACAGTTTTGTACCTACCATAAATGTAGATGTTCGAAGATCCACATTGCTGCAGTCCTTACACTTGGGTAGTCCGCTGTCCTCGGTCGGCCCGAATATCAAAGTATAAGGCTGACGTCGGTCAAGGAGCATTTGACTGACATCAGGACGTCAGGGTACAAATGCGCATGACCGACGTCATATCCTCAGTCTTTTCTTGCCCCAGATGTCAGAAGACCCTAAAAATAAAGGTCAAAACCAAAAGACAGCAAACAAACAACCAACCACCCTTGCACTAATTATATGTACAATATATACAATATACACAATATTTACAACCCAACCCACACAACCACCTCTAACTACAGAGGGGAAGGAGGGAGGGTAAATTGGACTGCAGCAATGTGGATCTTCGAACATCTACATTTATGGTAGGTACAAAACTGTACTATGTTCTTCATCTCACATTGCTGCAGTCCTTACACTTGGGTAGAATCCCAAAGCAGAGGTAAGGGAGGATGGCCAAACTATAAGGAAGCAGGAGCTGCCAAAATGCCCTGCAAAACAGCAGTGGCAAAACCAGCCCTGGATTTAGAGTAAAGTGGTAGGTGATAATGCCTAGAGAAAGTATGCACTGAACTCCAAGTAGCTGCCTCCAAAATATCCTTGGTTGCCACCCCTCAAAAAAGCTGTCGAAGTGGCAGTAGCCCTAGTGGAATGAGGCCTAATCCCAGCTGGAATCTCCTTGCCATGATGGGAATAACAGAAAGCAAAGCAAAACCCAATCCACTTAGAAATAGTTTGTTTTGACACAGGCTTGCCCTGAGAACTCAAAGCAAAAGAAACAAATAACTGCTGAGACTGCCTGAACCCTTTAGTCCTGTCCAAATAATATCGCAACTGCCTGTGTACATCTAAAGTGTGCAAAATCTTTTCCCCTTTATTTTGGGGATTTGCATAAAAAGTAGGCAAATGAATAGTTTGGTTTAAAGCCACACTAGAAACCACTTTAGGCATAAAGGAAGGATTAGTACGTAAAGATACCCTATCCTTATGGAAAATTAAGAAAGGCTCAACCGCCATAAGGGCCTGTAATTCAGAAACCCTTCTTGCAGAGGTAATGGCCAACAAAAGGCAGTCTTCCATGATAAATATTTCAACTCAGTAGTAGCTGCAGGCTCAAAAGGTTGTAGAGTGAGTTTCTCCAACACAAAATTGAGATCCCAAGCAGGAGTAGGAGCTCACGTGGGGTCTTATATTCTTTGCCCTCTAAGAAATTGCTTGAACAAAGGATGAGAAAACAATGGTGGGTCACAGTCATAGTGAGCTGAAATTGCTGCAGCATGAACCTTAATAGAAGAGAAGGACAAACCTTTGTCCAGTAACTCAGTAAGATATTGAAGAGCCACACTTAAATTAGGCTCAGAAACATCAAAATCCTTTGCTGCACTCCAAAATAAAAATCTCTTCCATTTATCTGCGTACACTTTCCTTGTACTAGGCCTTCTAGCTTCCAAAATCACATTCAAAACTTGTTGTGGAAGTTGAGACCCTCTATGGTTCAAAACAGAATATGCCAGGCTGTTAGGTGAAGAGAGTGAAGTTTGACATTGAGCAAATGACTGTCCTCCTGGGACAACAGGTGTGGAATCGAAGGCAAAGGCCATGGAGGCTTCCGTACCAGACTTCTCAGTAATGGGTACCAGTGCTGTTGAGGCCAATCTGGAGCTATTAAAATCATCCTTGGCTTGTCCTGTCTGACCTTTAGAAGTACCTTTGGGAGGAGAGGCAGAGGTGGAAAGGCATACACATGAAGATTGCTCCAATTGAAAGAAAGAGCATCCACTTTCCAGGCTGTGGGATGAAACCTTTTCGTGCAAAACTTTGGCAGCTGATGGTTTAGTGGAGAAGCGAACAGATCTATGTCTGGAGTTCCCCATGACACTGTCAATTTCTGAAATACATGAGGATCCAATTTCCACTCGTGGGGATCCATAATTCGCCTGCTCAACACATCTGCTAAGGAGTTCTGTGCTCCCGGCAGAAACCTTGCCTGAAGATTGAGCTGTAAACTGAGAGCAGTCTCCCACAAAATCATTGCTTGCCTGCATAGAGGATAAGAATGTGTTCCCCCTTGCTTGTTGATGTACCACATGACAGTTGTGTTGTCTGTTAGAATCAACACCTGCCCTGGAAGAAGTAAATCCTTGAAAGCTATTAATGCAAACTGGACTGCTAACATCTCCTTCAGGTTGATATGTAGATGTTGTAGTCTGGCAGGCCACTTGTCTTGTATCCACTTTCCATTTAGATGAGCTCCCCAAGCTTTGTCTGAGGCATCTGTCGTTAAAATCTGACTCGCCTCTGGCCGGGTCACAGAGAGTCTCTTGTTTAGGTGACATTCCTGAGCCCACCACAAAAATTCCTTTTGAATGCAAGGTATTATTTGAATGCCAGTGTCCAGATCCTGGCAGTGCTGTGTCCATACATTTTTGAGATACCATTGCAGCTTCCTCATATGCAGTTTGGCATTGGGAAGCACCAGAATACAAGATGCCATGAACCCTAAGGCTTGAAGGACTGTCCTTGCAGTCAGCCCGGACTGATGAGATAGTTGATGGAAGTAAAGGGAAAGATTCTTTTGTTTGTCCGGGGTCAAAAAGGCCATCTGGGATGCTGTATTCAGTCTTACACCCAGAAAGCACATGTCCTGAGAGGGTACTAGACTGGACTTTATTTCGTTCACAGAATACCCCAGGCATCTTAGCACTGCTATCACATATTCCAAATGATGAAGAAGCTCTTCCCTTCCTTGAGCCAGAATCAGGCAATCGTCCAAATAAGGATAGATCTGTATTCCTTTTAGCCTGAAGAAAGCTATCACTGGAGCCAGAACTTTCGTGAACACTCTGGGCGCAGTAGATAAGCCAAAGGGCAATGCAGAGAACTGATAGTGAGAAGTCCCAGCTCGAAAACGCAGATACTTCCTGCAACATAGTCTGATAGGAACATGAAGGTAAGCCACCTTGAGATCCAAAGTTACCATCCAATGATCTTTGCCCAGCAGAGGTAAAAGCTGTTGTAACGTCAACATTTTGAACTTGGGAATGTCCAGATAAGTGTTGAGGATAGATAAATCCAAAATTGGTCTCCACGTGTTCCCCTTCTTTGGTACTAGGAACAGGCGAGAATAAAATCCTAGGCCCACTTCTGGCATAGGGACCGGCTGTATGGCCCCTAGTTGAAGTAACAGAGAAATTTGCTTGTGAGCCTCTATTCTTTGTTGAGGAGGAACGTCTGGCATGCCTCTGAAAGGAGGCAAGGTATGGAAATAAAACCTGTAACCGTGGTGTATGATATCCAATACCCATCTGTCTTGGGTAATTAAACTCCAATTTCCTTTGAAAAGTGCCAACCTTCCTCCCAAAGGTGCTGCCAGACAAGAAGGCTCTGGCAGCTGAAAAGGTAGGTCATTGGGTCTGTTTACGAAAGGACTGACCCCTGCCCTCACCTGAAGACTGTGCAGGAGAACTCCCTGTTCTAGGCCTGAAAGAGCCCTGAGCTCTGCCCCTACCACGTCTAGATCTACCCCTAGACTGGGAATCATAAGAAGGATACGTCCACCCTTTAGTAGGCCAATTTCTACTAAACTTTGGAGGCTGAACCTGCAAAAAATCTTTAACAGTCTGCATAGACTTAGCCTTGTCTTCCATTTTCTTTAAAACTGCCTCAACAGGAGAACCAAACAACACATCAGATTGTAAAGGAGCATCTAAAATCCTTGTTTTAACATGGTCAGATAAATTTTGATCCCTCAGCCAGGCGTGCCTGCGAAGAACTGACCCAGTGGCAGCCACCCTAGACGAGGCCTGTACAGCATCAAAACCACATTGCAAAGAATGCTTACCCACCTGTTCAGAAACATGTACTAAATCTTGTAACTCTTTACAATCAATACCTTCCGCCAGAGCATCAACCTTAGACTTCAATTGTGAAAGGAGATAGTTTTGGTATTTCAACATGTGAAACTGGCAATTCAAAGCCCTCATAGCTAGAGTGGAAGAAGTATAAACTTTCTTTCCCCATCTATCCAAGGCCCTGGCCTCTTTATCTGCAGGAACCGGATTATTGACAACAGAAGCCTTAACACCTTTAGGCCCCTGGCTAACAGTTTCTGGGTCTGCCCTAGGACTCTTAAAAGATACTTATGAGCTTCAGGCACGCTGTAATACCTATCCGGTTTAACAGGAGCAGGAGGCAAAGAATCAGGATTAAGAGAAGCCTCTGTAAAACATCTTCCACTACATCCAAAACAGGAGGTATAGCCAAAGGCCTATGCTGGGGTAAAACAAAAATTCCTAAGCCTTTTCCTGGAATCAGAGAAGTCCTGACCTTCCCACCTAAAATGCTCCCTCATGGAATGAAGAGTTTCTGAAAAGAAAAATCCTCAGGAGGAGAAGCAGAAGGAGTAGAATCATCCACATCAGAATCAGAATAAGGAGAGTACTCCTGCAAGTCTTCAGCCGAAGACTCTGAAACATCCGAAGCCTGCTCAAAACTCCCTAGCTCAGGCTCCACCCTAGGTCTCTTATCAGGAGGGGGCAAAGAACCCCTAATCAAAGTAATCAAATCTTCTGCCATTTTAAGCATATGCTTCTTGGGCACAGTTCCAGAAGAACTAGGGGTGACACCAACTGAAGCTAAACCTGGCCTGCCTCTAGGAGAAGCCTTGGAAACAGAAGGAGAGGGCCTAACCACCCTAGGCAGGGAGGGGAGTATAGTAACCTGAGAAGCCCCATCACCCTGACCTGCCTCCTGAGAGGCCACATCCTGCAATAACAAAGTCTCTCCCTGGGAACCCAAAGAAACCTCCGGTGGAACCACCGGCTCCACTGACACCTCTAAAGAACCGGCGTCCGGTATGGACGGTTCTTCTAGCCTAGGCTTAACTGCTTTGTCCTTGCGCTTCTTCGAAGAAGCGGGCGTCGGAGCATCCGACGGCATTTTATAATTGCACCGCTTCCCGAAGACTAACCTGGCACAATCTAATCTCCTCTTTATAGTGCGCTTATTGAATCTAGCACAAGAGCGACACCCAACAACGCCGTGCTCAGGCCCTAAACAAGGAATACACAAAGTATGATAGTCTCTATGCGGTATCTGTTTCCCACAAGAAATACAATTATTCACTTTTTCTGACATCCGGTAAACCACTGAGGCAAGAAAAAACTAAAATATTCCCCAACGGGGTACTTAGCCAACTTTGACTCGGTCTGAAACTCCGAAATCGAAAAATTTCAGAACGCCAGCCGGCACTTGCAATACTGCTTCTGCATCGGACCATGCGGCAAAAAAGACTGAGGATATGACGTCGGTCATGCGCATTTGTACCCTGACGTCCTGATGTCAGTCAAATGCGCCTTGACCGACGTCAGCCTTATACTTTGATATTCGGGCCGACCGAGGACAGCGGACTACCCAAGTGTAAGGACTGCAGCAATGTGAGATGAAGAACATCCAGCCTGATCTGCAAGGCCATGGAACAGATTATCATGGACCTCATTAGCAAAGACATTGGCAACTTCTAAACACTTGATCCCACTCAGTTTGGTTTCACCAAGGGAAGGTCATGCCTGTTAAATTTGATCGACCTTTTTGAGACAGTCGCCAAAGCCATGGATGAGGGGAAGATGGTGCACACCGTCTACCTTGACCTGGCCAAAGCCTTTAATACTATTCCCTACTGGGGTATAATAGATAAACTCTCTCAACTAGGCATCAATCTGTATGTTATCATATGGGTAGCAAACTGGCTCACTGATAGAACCCACCTAGTCAAAATAGTGGAAGCCAACTCAAGCAGTAGACTCTTTACGAATGGTGTACCCCAAGGATTGGTCTTGGGGCCACTGTTGTTTGGGATATACTTTTCTGAGGTACAGGCCAAAACCAGTAGGCTATGGCTGACCAAGTTTGCAGATGACTGCACGCTGGGTGTTGTATCAATTCCCCTAGTACAGTGGACATCCTCCAAGAGAGTCTCAACCAAACAAATGACTGGAGCCAAAAAGAAAGCCTCAAACTGAATGCCAAAAAATGGAACATCATCCCCTTTGGGGAGAGCAACGTATCCACAAATGATCACATTAATAACAAGGTCTTAAGCACGCAATCAGTCGTGAGGGACTTGGACCAAAATGACTTTTGAACATCATGTTGCCTCTGTTATATGGAAAGCTTTCTACATGGCTCACCTCATTTGAAAGGGTATCTCATCCAGAGACAAGAAGGTCATAAAATCCCTGTATTCTTCCATTATAAGACCCATTATTGAGTACAATCCCCCTTTTGACATGTACCTCGCAAAGTACATGCAGCAGCTGGAGAAACCACAGACGTTCCTCACCAGGAGAATCCAGGGCCTCAAACATCCACCCTACACAGGCTAAGAACCCTGTCCCTCTACTCAGTCTCATACAGACTCCTCAAAGGTGACCTTTGTCTGGCATACAAAGCAATCTCAGATCCCACCTTAATGACACTACTGTATATCTGCAAGTCAAGCGCTACTTGAGTAACCTGCACGCGCAACCTCAACCTGGTCTGTGACATCAATAGAACTTGTTGGCAGGACATATTTGTGTCCCAGAGACTGCCCCTTCTGTGGAACAGACTCCCTCTCCACTTCAAGTAGAGTACCTCATTAACCTTTTTTAAGCATAACCTGGATAACTGGATGGGGAACAGAAAATACGCCCCCGGGATTCCATCTATGTGCCTGCTGGACAGGGCCATTGAGTGCTGACTTGTTGGAACATGGGATAAATTCTTGGCTAGACTTTTAAGGGCCTCAGGGCCAGTGATCTAGTAACTTCTTTAGATCCTATGATCCTGTTAAAATGTCAGGCTTTTGTGATATAAAAAAATGAGACCACAATAAATAATTTCAAAACTTTTCCCACCTTTAATGTGACCTGTAACCTGTTCAATTCAATTGAAAAACAAATCTGTTAGGGGACAAATATAGAAAAATAAAAAACGTACATTAAGCTAGTTGCATAAATGTGCACACCCTTAAACTAATACTTTGTTGAAGCACTTTTTGATTTAGTTACAGCATTCAGTCTTCTTGGGTAGGAGTCTATCAGCATGACAGATCTTGACTTGGCAATATTTGCCCACTCTTCTATGCAAAAGCACTCCAAATCTGTCAGATTGCGAGGGCATCTCTTGTATACAGCCCTCTTCAGGTCACCCCACAGATTTTCTATTGGATTTAGGTCTGGCCTCTGACTGGGCCATTCCAAAACTTTAATTTTCTTCTGGTGAAGCCATTTTTTTGTTGATTTGGATGTATGCTTGGGGTCATTGTTGTGTTGAAAGGTGAAATTCCTTTTTATCTTCAGGTTTCTAGCAGATAGATGCCTGAAGGTTTTGGGTCAAAAGTGACTGGTATTTGGAACTGTTCACAATCCCCTCCACTTTGACTAAAGCCCCAGTTCCAGCGGAAGAAAAGCAACCCCAATGCATGATACTGCCACCACAATGCTTCTCCGTGGGGATGGTGTTCTTTTGGTGATGCAAAGTGTTGTTTTTGCGCCAAACGTAGCTTTTGGAATTGTGGCCAAAAAGTTCAAACTTGGTCTCATCAGACCACAACGCATTTTCCCAAATGCTTTTGGGAGGCTTGATGTATTGTTTTGCAAATTTCAGCTGGGCCTGGATGTTTGTCTGTGTAAGAAAAGGCTTCTGTCTTGCAACCCTACCCAACAGCCCAGACATGGAGAATAAACGAGATTGTTGTCACATGTAGTACACAACAGTACTTGCCAGAAATTCCTGCAGCTCCTTCAGTGTTGCTGTATGTCTCTTGGCAGCCTCCCTGACCAGTTTTTGTCTTGTCTTTTCATCAATTTTGGAGGGATGTCCAGTTCTTTGCAACGTCATTGTTGTCCCATATATTCTCCACTTTTGATGACTGTCTTCACTGTATTCCATGGTATATCTAATGCTGTGGAAACTTTTTTGTATCCTTCTCCTGACTGATACCATTCAACAATGAGATCCCTTTGATGCTTTGTAACCTCTATGCGAACCATGGCTTTTGCTGTAGCTGGCAACTGAGTAAATGTCATGAAAAATCCTACTATGACAGCTGAATTTTACTTGGGGTTAACCAGATTCTCTTTAATTAATGGCAGGTGTGTACCTAAGAAGACTGAATTTTGTAATTAAATCAAAAGGTGTTTCAACAAAGTATTAGTTTAAGTGTGTGCACACTTACACAACCATTGTACATTTTTTATTTTTTATATATTTTACCCTAACGGATTTGTTTGTTTTTCAATTGAATTGTACAGGCTATAGGTCAAATTAAAGGTGGTAAAAGTTTTGAAATGATTTATTGTGGTCTAATTTTTTATATCACAAAAACTTGGCATTTTAACAGGGGTGTGTAAACATTTTATATCCACTCTCTCTCTATATATATATATATATATATTGGGTCCCCTTCACATGGTAGACATTTCAGAATGTCGAAGACCATATTGCCTAGACAATATGATCGACATTCGAAATGTTGACCATGCGGAACCGTCTCCGCACAGTGCAGAATGGAAAGATTTCCATCTTCTGTACTGTAGTGTGATCTCGAAGTTGGTATAATTAAGTTACGTGAAGTGAGGGGGTTGCCGGGGGGGCAGAGCCCCCCTGCTAGCAGTGTGAAGTTAAGTTATTGTTGTGTTTTTTTTTTTTTTTTATTACATGGTCGACATTTCGAATGTTGATCATAGGGTCTCGGCCATATGGTCTTCGACATTCTGAAATGTGGACCATGTAAAGTAAACCTACATATATACATATATATATATATATATATATATATATATATATATATATACATATATACACACACACACACACACACACACACACACACAGACACACACACACACAGACACACACACACACACACACACACATGTATGTGTATATACATATATATATATTTATACACATATATGTTATATATATGTATGTGTGTGTGTGTGTGTGTGTGTGTGTGTGTGTGTGTGTGTGTATATATTGAGACCCATATTCAGATATCATTGAAACATTAAAATGCAGCATATTATAAGACTGAAACTTAACATGCCGACTTACAGAATACTGACAACAATGCAGGATGTAGTACTTAAGTCTTTGTAAATACAGATATGTCTCTTTATATTTTTGCACTAAGTATTTAAAAAAAATATGGCGAACATTTCGTATGATGCTCCTGGCTGTTTTGGAAGTGTGTACACTACAATAAGGTCACAAAAAGGTGTATGCCCTTTTCTCCACTGTAGTCCAATCCCAGAGTTGGTATATATAGTTAGGGGGGATGTGGGGGGCATAGTCCCCACCTAGGTGGGGTTCAGATAGTACGGTCTGCAGAACAAAGGTAAGTACATAGTTAATGAACTTGTGCAAGCCATAGGAAGTGTTTTAAAACTGTGAATAGTATGTTAATGTGAAGATGATTCCACAGATTACGAATCACTTTTTAATTTGAAGAATTTGCAGTACATTCATGTAGAAATAATAATTTTTCTCAGAAGTATAGTATACAGTTTTGTTTTCATTATAGCACTGCTCTGGTGAAGGGAGTTACATGTTACGTCTGTGCATCTAAATTAGGTATTCTGAATGTTGGCATTTTAATGTTTCAGTGTTATAAGAATTCAGAATTGTGCTCTCGGTACTATAAAAGTTGGTATTTTAGGATTTCATTGTTTAAAATTAGATCCACACACACACACACACATATATAAAGGGCTATGCAAGTTTAAATACTCCTACAATTCTTCTCTAGTTTTCTGGCAGCAGTGGGTCAATGGCCATTTTCATTGTGAGTTCATGGTTACCTATGCCAGTGATGTATAGCTTAGAAGCATGCATACTTTACCTGACCATGAAATGAATGTGTGTGTGTGTGTGTGTGTGTGTGTGTGTGTGTGTGTGTGTGTGTGTGTGTGTGTGTGTGTGTGTAGCTATTATAAACATACATATATATCATAGCTCTTAGCAGGATGACATGCAAGTTCCTCAGCTCTTGCCTTTTCCTTCCCAGTACTTTCAGATGTTAGGTCCAAGAGTAAAATGAATGGACCTATGTAAGATGAAAAGTTCAGTAGTTGAATTAGCCTGCTAAGCTTTAGGTATAAAGTGGATGAGATTCAAAGTCATTTCTGCTCAAATCCATAACCATCTGAAATCTTGAGACCCGATTTACTGAGTCCTGAGATAAGGAAACTGAATAGCAGAAAATACAGACTTACATATACTAAGTCAAAGATTCCCATTTCTTGGAATACTCCCTATACTTCAAAGTATAGTGATTTTGAATTTGGTATAAAATAGCACATGGGAGGGGGGCTCGTCCCCCACATCAAGTGGGAGTAGGAGGTTTGCTTCCCTGCTCAAAACAAGTTTAAAGAGGAAGAGCAAAGTTCAATATTCGCTCTTTGCCTGCATTTTTGGATTTTTTTGTCTAAACTTTGGGGCTTGGCAAAGCGAGTCCCAAAATTTCAATAAGGAGCCATTCAAGTCTTTTCTGTTGAACCCCAGCTTTTTCTCCATAGAAAATAATGACTGGTGTAGTTTCTATTTGTAAGCAGGCTGTCATTCCCTTTCTGTGTTTTCTGTTTTCTAAATGGTTGTTTGACCATGGAGTCATGTAAAGGGATACAGGGCTGCAGGGGGTTGCTTTATTTTGGATTTCATTGAACTGAAGCTTCAACTGACATATTGTCTTGCTAAAATTTCATGTAGTTGTCACTAAACGAAACATAGGAGAAGCCACTGGCTGAGTGGGAAGACAGAAGCTAAATACTTCACATTTCTTATGTATTTTATGTCCTTGAACAAACTGAAATGAGCAGAAATGTTTATTATAATATTACCTTTTATGGCACACACTTTTTTTTTCAAATATCAACTATGTTAGGGTAAGACGAAAGCAAAATTGTAGTGAGAAGTGAGACTGTATGCATGAAAGTGACTGCTGTTTGATCAAACAGTATCTGCACTGCTGCATAATTTGGCTTTCCAAAATGAAGTGACTCAACAAAGTGAGATTAGCTGATCAGCTGCATTTTGCAATTCAGATTAGAATTCATGAAATGCATAGTAGCCAGGGTATAGAAGGGTGACTTGCACTCTAACTGCATGGCTAAAACTGCAGGCCAGAACAGTTAGCTGACATTCCTGTACAGTGCTGCTTGTTTTACTTTGGCATCCCAGGATTTGTTGAAAGTAGCATTGACACTGTAAAGTTGGAGACTGTAAATGTTAAATGGTCCAGTCAGTTCGAAGATGACAGGTGAACATCAATATAAATGAAATGAAAAAGGTGGTATGTTTCATGGTAGCATTAGAGGGAAGCTGAAAAAAATGGTGAGTACTGTAGCTCCCAATGTCTGTTTTTTGGAAAAACATTCATGACATGCAATACTGTACGAAAGCTGAGTTGATGGCTTATCTATACTATGTATGCATGTGCTGAATCACAGGCTGAGCTAAGGTTAAACATAACCCTTTTGTGTGTACTGCAGCAGCTAGGTTTTACAAGTGTTTTGTTTTCTAAGAGCTGCTGCCTCAGAAGAGATGCTGGTAGTACACAGCAAGCAGGAGATATGGTGAATTTTGAACATCCAGTGGTCATAAAACAGTGCAGATGGCTAAGAGATAGTCACAGTTGTTTACTCAATTGAAAGCAGAAGAAATGTGAGCTTCTGAAAAGTGATGAACACCTGCCACTTGTCCACAAACATGGCTGACAGAGGCAGTTGTAGATTCATTGTTGAAGGTAATATATAAATCTGTTAAGCTGTCATCTAAGCAAAGAAATCTCCTCTATATTATTAAAACTGAGAATATTTGCTACTGATATACTATTTGACATTGACAGTTTTCCTTGTGGACTCCAACTTATATGGCAAGCAGAGATTTGCTACATGGAAGTAAAACAGGTTAACTTATAACTGGCACTGTCTGTATTGTGGATAAATATACAGAAATGGCAAGATTAGGTTGAACTGGTGTCTGTGTGTGTGCATGTTACAGGATGATTTATAGACTGTGATGATGATGATTTCCTGTTTATCAGAGATAAGGACACCAAACTGGTCATTTGTAGGTATATGTTGAAATGTATGCAGAGGTAGTTGGTTCTTATTCTAAAAGTGTCAGCTAATGTGGACTAATAAACATTTGTCAACTTTCATGGTTGATTCAGAAAGAGACAGTGGAGAATCAAATGTTACTGTAGCTTATGAGGTTATGGCAGTGAGCTATGCCAAAGCAGTCTCAGGTACTTCATCCAGCATTTTCTGGTGTGAAGTGTTTTTAGTTCAGTTACTTTCATAAATAATTTGACAGCTGCGTCATATGGAGCAGGAAAGAAAATTGTGTTTCTGGCTTTCAGTTTGTGCTGTTGACAGATACAGCATGTCCCCTGCAACATAGTAATTTACTGCCAGCAGTACAATCCTTGGCATTACTATTTCTACAGAAATATAACTTTGAGCAATGTGTGTATGTGCATGCATTTGTGTGTAATGAATGACTCATACCTTCTGAAAAAGAGTTTCAATGTAGCAAAAAACAGATGTGACAAGGAAATTCCAAAATGATATATTCATGCCCTGATGCGTGTCAATATGAAAACAGCAGTGTGTTTGTGGTGTTGGTTGATGGTGGTTTAAAAAAAATAAAGAAGGGTGGGCCAATGGCCACTGGTCATCCCTCATCATCCATGCATGGGTGATATGGACAGAGGTGTTGGAGGTACAGCTGTTACAACAGATTCTGAGGTCTGGTTTCTGCCAAGACAGTTTTCAGTGTCTCTTTTCCAGTAATGTAAAAAAAGGCAGCTTCAGCTCCGTTCCTTTAATGTTTTAATGGACAGCTGCATCAAATGTAGTAGCCAATGGCTGCTGTTAACAGAGACAGTATGACCTTCAATGTTGGTAATTTGACAGGAGTAGTAGGATGCACTTGCAGAAATGCATGTCAAGTAGGAATGGAGAATGTTCTAGGTGTGTGTGGTGGGGTAATTACTTTTGTTCTTTGGCAATAAGCCACTGTATAGCAGTGATTCAGAAGGTGAAATGAGTTTGAACATTCAGAGGTGTGAGTTCTTCCTTAAATTTCTGAGAGCATTCTATATTTTAATTACTCATTCTCTCTATCATATCATAAATACCTCTCAAAAATTACATCATCCTTCACCTCCTAAAGCAATCCATCATTTACCTATCCTTATAGCTGCTCCCAAAATCAACTCCTACAGACTCATCTCATTACCATTACAATCTCACATATTAAAAATCCACAAGAAAGCTGTTTCTTCTTAAATGAAAGAATATTTTAATGATAATGTTTTTCTGTCTGGAAAGCACAGAATAAGCCATCCCATTACTACAACATTCACTAATAACAGAATCTATTAGTTTATGGACTCTGAACAGTTAGCACTATGCATTCATTTATCAGAACATAGGGAACACAATAAAATGACATAACTTGAATAATGTAAAGCATGAAGACACTTGTGCCTAAGTAGAACAGGTACAATCTCAAATTATGGCATAGCTCAGTACTTAAAGATGAATGTATCTTTTACAGAAATGCTAGTGTGATAGTGGAAATAAGATTACATGAGTATTAGACTGAAAACATAACTTTGAAAAGAAGGTTGAAATGAAAATTACAGTATAGTTCTATGCCTATAACATTCAGAATTATGCACATATGAATTCCCAAAATAGACATCATGGAAGTCTACAATTAACTTTCATCTGGCTTACAAGTTCTTTAAAGTGACAACTGTCAGTCACAGATGAATGTGCAGAGCTGCTACACTTGACTTACAACATTCAGTCCTAAGGAAGATTGTGGGAGAAGGAAGATCAAGAAGTTGTTTAAAAATGCAAGTATGAATACTTCAAGATCAGACATAGCCAGAATCTGCACCAAAATACAAAGAAATACAAAAAAAACATTGTATTATTATCTTTCTGTAGTAGCAGTTTCCCTGCACCATTTGTTACACTCCAAAATTGCCTGGTTGGGGAATAACATGCTGTATGATTTCATTGACAATCAAGAAGTTTGCATCCCTACACCTTTTGTCTCTTCACAAAATTGGGAAATGTGACAGCAATATCTTACAAACCAATACATTTTCACTAATATAGATCTTTAACACCTACTGTAAATATGTATAAATTGTTCATTTTATCATACTCTCACGCATTCAAATTTTAAAGGAAATGTATTCGTACATTTTCAGTATTGATAATTTTGTGCTTTTTCTGTTATTTCACTACTGTAACTTCTTACATTCTGTGGTAATCCTCAGGATGTAGCTGGAATGGGTCCATAATGAAGCCATCCACTACTCTGATTAGCAGACAAAAATAAAATAATTATAGGGACACAGAGCGCACTACGGTAAGAACATTCACTGCAGTACTATCTCTCTACTAATTTACATCAAAATTACTTTGATTTTCTATTTTAGGAGTGCATTTGACAAGAATGTCAGTTTGTCTTTTGCAAAGACATTATTTGATGTTTCTTAGTGGCCATTCCTTATACAGAATATTAGGTTAAATTTGAATCTTAGACTTTCAAGGAAAATTTATTTAGTGCTTCGGTTCATATTAAGAACTACAGCTCCAAGCCACATTTTAGCTGATGTGCTAAAAATAGTCTTCAGTGAGTTGTTGGTAATGTATTTTAAAATAAGAATACAAAAACAGAAAAACAAGAATAAAAAGAAAAAACAATTTGCAGCCAGTATCTAGGTTAGAAATCTTCCACAGATCCTGTAGATAAAATGTTCATAAAAGCTCAACACTACCCTCCTATCCTACCTAATGTCATAAATAATGTGACAAATACCATAAGGAAGTAATGCAATATTTTGTGAAACATTTGACTGGCATGTGAAACATCTTCACGTAGGCACCAGTAAACTAAAACTCATGTTTCTTTTATAAATGGCACTCTTGGGGTTGTATTAAATGGAAGGAAATAAAAGCTGTAACGAGAAAACCTTGAGGTATATGTGGCACTGTCTTCTAATATAACACTGCTATTTGCCTATTTGGATTGAAGAAGATCTAATTGTACCATTAATGTTATTTAAGAGGGAGGGCAGAGTCTAGATAGCCAACTGAGAACAGTGAATTTTGAGAGCTCCATAAACTAGTATAAAAATATAGGAGCATTTTATTATTTTCTTTTATTATTTTCAAGTTTAAAACATCAGAAATCTATAGATAAACTACTAAACTACATAAATATCAATTTTGGTGGAGATACACAAAAAATGTTCCTGTCGAGTCACTTGGAGATATACTGAGTCACTGAATATGAACAACTCAAAGAATTCTCATCCAGATGCTGCTTTGAAAAAAGAACTGCAATTGATGACATCTACCTTATAGGAACTATTTTTGAAGAAGGAGGGCTTTAAAAATGACTTAGAAAACCTCAAATTAAATTCTGAAAAACAGACTGATACTCTTAAGGAACTATTACAGCAACACCATACAAAAATAACAAATATAGATACTTCTCTAAATGACACAGAAGGGAGATTCAAAGAGGAAGAATTCCAAAAAGAATTTCTGCTTAAACAGAATACATGGCTGCTTAACAAAATAGATGACTTAGAAAACATGGAAAGGAGAAACAACATAAGGATCTTTGGTCTGCCTGAAAACACTGAAGGTGAAGACATTATTTCATTCTTAACAACCCGGATTCCTGAATTTTTAGACTTGAAAGAGGGACTTTCATTTAGAAATGAAAGGGCTCATGGAGCACTGAGGAAACCTACTTCTAATTCAACACATACTCCATCTAGATCCATAGTTTTAAAATTTCTTTCATTTTTGGACAAGGAACTAATATTAACATCTGCTTGGAGAAGATCACCCTTAAAATACAATCAAAGCCTGATAAGGTTTGACAATGATTATTCTTCCAGAATACTAGGACAAAGGAAAAACATCTGGCCAATAATAAAACTGCTGAAACAAAACAACATTAAAGCACAGCTGGTCTTTCCAGCCAAGATAAAAATACTTTTTGCCAATGAGATGAGAACCTTTAATGACTTAGAAGAAGCTACTATATTCATCAAATACTATATTCATAAAAAAGAACAACATAATGTCTATCCCAGAAGAAATGGAATGGATGACCCCTTCTCTTAAAAAAATAAAAGAAACACATCCTTGGACTGATGCTAGAAAGAAGAAACAAAAAACTAATTCCAAGATAGCTATCCCAGAAAAATGACTCTTACAACTACATCTCTCAAAGTATCAACTGATATGGTACGTCACTTCTCATCTGTTTTTATTTAAAAAAAAAGGAGGGTTTCTTAAACAACTGAGAAACAGTAATGATTTTTTCAAAATGTTCAAAGAAATAATTAACAATTCTTCATTTTAAGAAATACCTAAATTTACGAAATCATATATAATGACTTTGACATGGAAGACAATATTTCAAAATTTTACAAAATATAGATAAACTATAAAACAACATCTAAAACCTCATATTGGAAATATATAACAAAAGGACACTGAATACAGTGAACTGAAGATATTAAAACAAATATCTTATTATTGATAAAATATACATCCTTTACACAATACTGGAAAGTTTTTAATTGGAAATGCTTGCACAGAGCATTCTTAACCCCAGACAGAATCAGTAAAATTAGTTCTTCCATAAAAGGAATATGTCGGAGTTGTGAGCAAGTACACAATGCAGATTGGAACCACATTTTCTCTGATTGTGTTAAGATTAAGCCATTTTGGAATGGTATTAATAACTTTCTACAAGCTTTATTTAATGAATTATTTTATTTAACTAAAGCTCTTGTATTATTAAATGTGAATGAAAGTCCTCATTTGAATACGTCAAACATGTATCTCGTAGGGACTATGCTTGCAATTTCAAGGAAGTGTATAACAAGAAGATGGAATACAAACACAACACCAGCTTTGGAAGACTTCTGCAACCTACTGAAGACCTCAGCTTTATTGGAAATTAAAATTAAAGAACTAAGAATTTATCCAAAGCCATTTATAAACAACCCTTCGGGAAAAGTCTTATCATTGATTGACACTATACAATAATTGATCAGACACTCTGATAACGGATTGGACAAACATATAAAGTAACTGTATATATTAAGATCTGTTATCGTGTCAGGCTAATGTAAATAGTGTACACAGTTATTTAAGATGTTATGTATAAATACTATGGAATTCATTCAAATGTATCTGAAAAATAAAAAAAAAATTTGAGGGAAGGCTATTTAAGAGCTTACAGTTAGTATGAATTAGTGTAATTCACTGAAAAAGAAAAAAAAAACTTCCATAGACAATGTACAAACCCAGTAACTGTCAGAATTGCCACTGTAATGAAATGGTGAATCAGACTACCATATTTTCATGCCTATAATGTGTCACATTATAAGGTTACAAACTTTATTTCAGAAACAAGATGATAAACTAAACAAATGTCCTAAAATTTTATACCATGATAATGATTATGGGTGTATGAAATTCAAATATACTAAAAACACGCAGATTATGATGTACTGGTATAACAGAGAATATTAAGAAATGATTTTTTTTTTTATTTCTAGATCAGAGTTT
The DNA here is from genome assembly GCF_019279795.1 of Protopterus annectens. Taxonomy (NCBI): domain Eukaryota; kingdom Metazoa; phylum Chordata; order Ceratodontiformes; family Protopteridae; genus Protopterus; species Protopterus annectens. The sequence goes on from NC_056751.1 coordinate 317,458,351, forward strand.
CCTTTAATATGCTGATAGTCTACTTTCTATAAAAAAAAACCTAATTGGTGCGGCAGGAGGTCATACATGACATCTGAGGAATCATGTGATAGATTATGTTTTGCAAGGACTACTGTGTAGATTACTTTGGTTATACGGACTTAAAACGCAACAAAAATACTTTAGAGTTATTCTGATGCATTAATATAACAAAAATACCAATAAATGATCACTTTCCAGTGTTAGGGAGGACATTTATAGCAGTACAGTGATATTCAAAATACTTACCATTAAAGAAGACTAATTTGCACAGCAGGAAACAACACTCTCTATTTGAAGCATCATGTTAAAGAATATTCTTTTATCTATATACTTCTATGGAACACAAATGCGTGTCAGTCTTGCTAATGCAGAACACTTTTCCCCAAATTAAAATTTAACCAAATGGCATCCCTGCCAGTACAAAGAACCACAGTTCAGACTTACCATCACATGGATTGACAGCTACTGCTGCTGTACTTCCTGCAATGCAGCCCGAGACAAAGGAAACATAGAATGGTGCTGTATCATACTGGTCCTTTTGGCCAAGCTTGTTCAGGTTTGCAAACAATGGAAAGTAAATAATGGAAAATGGGACATCCCTGTAAATAGACAAAACCAAAGTTACAAACAGAGGAATTGTACAATGATGTATACATTGCAATTAGCAGAAAAAAATGCAACTGTAACTTAATGGTCACTGCTTAGAAAGCAAGAGTTTTAGTCACATTTTACAGGTATCATATACCTCATACTCTTCAGACTTTAGTACACTGCTGCAGTAGGCTACTGCATATTTGCTTATAATTTTTACAGAAGATCACTATTTGTAATCATCAAAAAGAGAGTAAGAATGGGGAGTCAGTTAAAAACAGAGCAAAGCATAAGAAAGAAAATCAAAAAAACAATATACCAGAACAGATGAAAGAAAAAAAATATGCTGCTGCATATAAAGCCTCACATATGGTAGTGTTACAGTAGAAATAATTAATATACTTTGGAGAAGACTGTAGAAAGATACTGTACCCAGTAAAATCACTATTCTTACTGTTCTTCATTTGCAGATGGTTGCCATAGTCCAAACCAGAGCATTTTACCCCTTTAAAGCTTTGCCCCAAAATCCGTCAGTCTTCATATTCATCAAAGAGATGATATATGTGTGTGTGTGTGTGTGTGTGTGTGTGTGTGTGTGTGTGTGTGTGTGTGTGTGTGTGTGTGTGTGTGTGTGTGTGTGTCTGTGTGTATGTATATATTTATACATACACACACACACACACACATAGGGGTCTACTTCTGCTTCTGTTTATCAAAATTACACATTACAAACAGTGAAATCTCAGAGATGACAACATCGAACATCCACTATAATGAAAGCTCAGAATGCCAAACTTACTACAATGAAAAAGCAACTACATAGATTAAATAAAATTTCAACTGAAAAACTTACATGTATTTACATTCTTGCAGAGGGGCAAGCCCCCTGCACCTGAACACCCCCTGCAAATTATAAATAACAACTCCGAGATCTTACTATAGTGGGGAAAAGGGTAAATTTCACAATCTTCACTGTTCTGCAATCTCTGCTCAGAAGCTGCAAGCGCTGCATTACATCGGCAGTTGCTTTTTCATTGTAGAGAGTTTCAGCATTCTAAGGTTTCATTGTAGTCGATATTCAGTTTTGTTATCTCGAAGATTTCACTATTGGTAATGTGTAATTTCAATAAACAGAAGTAGACCCATGTGTGTGCGTGTGTGTGTCTGTGTGTGTGTGTGTGTGTGTGTGTGTGTGTGTGTGTGTGTGTGTGTGTGTGTGTGTGTGTGTGTGTATATATATATATATATATATATATATATATATATATATGCATACATATACACAGACACACACACATATATATATATATATATATATATATATATATATATACATACACTAACTGAAAAAACATGTTTTTGAATGGCAAATGATCGAACACAAATGTCTGAACGTCAGTGGATCGAAAATTTAACAATATGAGAAAAAAATACATGTTTTTTGGAAGGTTCCCCCGCACCTCCGACACTCCTACTAATTATATAAAGCAACGCCAAGATCACAATACTGTAGGGAAAGGATAAGTCCCCGATCCCTATTGTATTGTGATCTTGCACTAATTAGTACTAACATTCTTCAGTCAAATGCCTCTTCGATCAATTGTGCCAGCATTTTGAACGTTCAACCAACTGTCTGTCACTCATATATCATATCTCACTCTCTCTCTCTCTCTCTATATATATATATATATATATATATATATATATATATATATATATATATATATATATACATATATATATGTGTGTGTGTGTATATATAATATTACATACATATATTAAAGAACTCATGAAAATGATGTAAAAGAGTGGTGGGAAAGCACAATATTCTGCTTCAGAATTATTTTAATAGTAAAGACATTGAGAACACAGCTAAAGAGTTCAAAAACAGCAAAAGGCAGAAGAAAGCTCTAGCAATGTATTAGGGCTCTCATTTAATCCGATATATAATACACAGAGCCCATATGAAAATTAATGACTGAAAGAAAGAATGACTAAATAAATGAACAAATGACTGAATGAAGGAAAGAATGAATACTCCTTCTGCAAGTCAACAGTACTGAAAACCACGTCCCCATCACAGCATGTGGTTTACTTTAAATCTGCTTTCTTATCAATAGTACTGCTAATCACGGACAATTTACCTAACAATGCAGAAGAAAAATATGTTGCAGATTTCCATACATAATGATGTTTTACCATAAACGATAAATATTTAATCAACAGAAAAAGACATCAGTAGATACATTTTACCATGAAAGCATTTCTGGAACTGTAATATATTCTTTAATTTGGTAATATAGCATAGAAGGATAAAGTTTTAGACTGACAACAAGTTCCATTCTATAGTTTTGGGTTTGATTCCCTCAGTCTAAATGTGTATCCTGTGAGACTCTGAGCAAGTCACTTAATGAGGCAATACTATGGATGTAGATTATGGATGTAGAATGGCAACTGTGGCCAGTAATCCCTTTTAAAAAGTATTAAATCAGTGAAAACATCAACATGGAAACTACTTCATAATACTTCTATTCACTTGCTAACCTCTTTGCTCACCATCAAAGTAATGTCCCAGTAATATGAACCAATTTTAAAATAAAAACATTTTTCTCTTGTTCAAGAACCTACTGTGGTAATTATATGGCTGATACCGTAACTGTATTAGCCAAATATCTGCTCCACAGCTTCCAGTTAAAATGAATGGAAAAAAGAGCCCAGACATAAGAGGTTATGCTATTTATCAGGAAGGCTTCTCACCTTCACCCCTCTAATATATTAAGATAAGGGTAGACCGTCCAATGCTCTGTTATGATTTATGCTATGCAACTGTGACTGAATACTCTCAGTACTTACCTGGCAATTTCTAGTCATCGGTCTACAGCTTACTAAAAGGAGCAGATAATTTAATTTTCATGGACCATTTTTGATTTAGGTATGCTTTTTTTTCTTGTTTTCTATGTTGTCAAGAAAACAGATACATCTGTAGGCAATGATAACAATACACACTGTCCCTGCATGATCCAAGTCACTTGTGTTTCTTTCTTTACTTTTTATGTTGAATGGGAGGGGGGAATGCCAAGATTTACAGCAGCAGTAGCGAAAAGAAATCCATTATTGTAGCCATTAGTTCTTCCACTTTTGGTAATCACTCACCAGAGGTCATCTCTAAAAGTGTCTTATCAATTTGGTGGAAACAGTCTGTGGATGGAAGAAAATAGAAGTCACATGATTACAGTGAGGTAATCATTGCTATGGCTTGGGAAGGTGCAGAAAATGAATAGGGTCTAAAAATGATAAAGATTACTGTGGCCACTTGTTCTTTCACTTTCATCACTGTCTAACATTACAGGGTACACAGAAGGTGGCTATCTTTTTAGGTGTAGAGAGATAGGTTGTGTGTAAAAGTACAGGGTAGTTACATGTTCACTGTAGAATGATTATTTATATGATTTGTCTACAGGCAGTGTATGTGTTAATGAACAGTAAGATGAAGTTCCTTACTCAGGCCATTATATCTTAGTTTCTTCAATATCACACATCAAAAATGTGCATAAAACTATCTTTTAAGAAGCAGGTTATTTGTGAAAGCAGAGACCAGTTACATGATGCATGTGTTGAGTGGTACTGCGTATGAGTCCAAGATAACAAAAATGACACACATTTCTGTTGTCATTACTTCTTTCACTTTTCCCATAATCAGTAAACAGTGGTAATGATAGAATGTTGCTATCCTTTGGCAGTAGGGGAAGGAGGCAGGCTGTGTGTGAAAGCATATGTCAGTTGCACAACAGCAGTTGAATAACCATTACTGTAAGCTTGTTGGTAGGGAGAATACAGTTCTGAAAGCAACAAGCTGAAATATACTACTACGGCCATTATATCCCTCATCTTCTCTTCAGTGAGAAATCAGAAGTGTAAAGAACATGGATACCTTTTTGAGAGCAGTTGCATTATCACTGTTGAATGATCACTGCTATGGCTTTTTGGGGATAGTGGATGTATAAAGTGGGCATTATGTTCATGTGACATCTTCATCATCAAAGGTGATTCACACTCCAAGGAGGGGTATTTTCTACTGGGAAAGTATGGGTGTGAAAGGAGCTAAAACTACTCTTTGCTGCAGTTTGCAAACACAGAAAAGATACAACCTATATTCAGGATTTTATGTTGTTAACTTTATTATAATTTCAGTCTCCTTAATGCAAATGTATTTAGATTCAATTCAGGAAAAATATACACATCTTTAATTCTTCTCATTGGTGAAATACATACTACATATAAACATAAATATAATTTGATTTTATAACATTAAGAACAATGCACTATGTTTTGCCACTGACTGTGACATTTTCGTTTGACAGTTAAAATAATGGATTAAGACTATGCACTGTTAATGACCTGATTTCTTTAGTCCAGGGTTTGATTTCCTCACCCTAAATCTGTGTACTGAGTGATGCTGAGCAAGTCAGTTAACCAGATGGTATTCTTGGAAAACTGGGAAACTTGACTAGGCTCTTCACTGGCTTCCTGAACTGCACAACCTTCTGCTTAGCTATGACTGAATGGGCTAAAAGGGAAAGCATTACCAACAGTTGTAATTTGGCAGTCATAATATACAGCTAGTTTTTTACCTCTATCACTCTACAATTTTATAATAATATTTAGACTTGCTTTCCAAAATAAATGTATTAGAAAATGTCAGAACGCTTCAGAAATATAACCTTGTGCTGACATTGCCTACCAAAAAGCATAGATCACCATTAGAATATCCCAGGTTGCAAATTTGCATTATAATCTATTTTATAAATAACAAATATAAAACTTCTGCTGAGCATAGTGGAATAAAGCCTATATCCAGCATTTGCCTTTGTTGTGTTGTCATCACATTGAAAATTCAAAAAAAAATCATAATTATTTCTCTGGGTCAAGGCAAAGTTTCTGTTGCTGCATACAGAGAAAACCCTAAACTTGATGTGCTGACAAAGGTAGTCTGCTGCAATGTAAAACAGTGATAAGATGCATGTTTGAGGGTATAATGGCATTCTTGAATGTGTTTTGTGCCCAAGCATCTTATAAAATTTCCTGATTTTTTTTATTATGACCTGTCACACGAGGAGAAATGACATACGGCATTTTATATACAGCTAGAAGTGTTAGTGTTTCAAAGGCATTTGCTGTTACAGTCTGGCATTATATACCAAGTTTCTACTTGGGGTTATTTGACTTCTGCTCAAAAGGGTAAAAGTAATGTCCAGAATATATGTGCACTAAGCTCTAACTACACCAGAAATAAATGGTTATATTTCAAAAGAAAAGACAACACTTCTGTTACTGGATACAGGATAAAGCTTAAATTCCATGTACTGACAAAAAACAGTCTGCTGCCATGTAAATTAGGATTAAGATGCAGTGAAATCCTTGACAGCAGAATGTCATTCCTGAGGGTGTTTGTATCTAGCTACCTTATTAGAAAAGCCTAATTTTTTTATGTAATGCATGGAGCAGGGTGATTATGCTCCAATATCTAAAAAAAGAAAAATCAATTAAGCACTTCTATAGTGTGAGATCTGATCTTAAATGAAATGTATGTTCTTACCATAATGATTGATCTGTTTTGTCTGTTTCCACCCTTCCTCACCATATGGGTTTCTGAAGTGACCTTGGATCCAACATCGGCTACTATCAAGCTTTTGGATTTGGTGGTTTGGTGCTTTAACTCCTCTCCTTACCCATAATCCCTGTGTAAAGCATGAGCTACCTCAGATTGAGTCTGCCCACTCTAAATGAAAAAAAAGGAAACAGGGATAGTAAAACAAATGTTTAGCAAGAAACCATCTGATTCGTAATAAACTGGTATGTAATATTAGAAATCAATCTCAGGAGCCAAGGCTAGGTCAGGTAGGAAGTTCCAGATGTGAAATCTCATTAAAATAAATATGCGTGTGTGTGTGTGTGTGTGTGTGTGTGTGTGTGTGTGTGTGTGTGTGTATATATATATATATATATATATATATATATATATATATATATATAAGGATTTCCTAGAACACAGTAGAACCAAATGCAGATCTTGATCTGGACTGTATGTCGAGTTCATAATTTAAGATAAGTATGAACCTTGGGCCAGGTAGTCACAACACAGATGTCATCAACTGGTACTCTTGAAAAGAAAGTTGTAGAGGACACTACTGAACTTGTGAAATTTGCTATAGAAGCTGAAAGCAGTGGTAAGTATCTTTCTAGAGAAATGTATGAAATGTATTGAGAAAGCCAAAGTGAGAAGGTGACTTTGGCGGGTCTACATTATGATGTCAAAACGATGTAACAGCGAACAACTAAACATCGTCAAGTATTCAGCGAAATGCATTTCTGCAATTTGCTGAATACTTAAAGTGCAAACAAATACTTGCCCCACAACCCAGCAGAACTAAATTTACCTAAAACAAACTCACCCACATGGAGGCTGTGCCCCCCACACTCCCCCTAAATAAATATATCAACTCCCAGATCGTACTACAGTGGAGAAAAGGGCAAAATTGTGTAGTTGATCAATTACATCTTTGCCCTGTAAGTATTCAGTGAATCGCGGAAGGGATTTTTGCTGAATACTTATCGATTTTTAGGTGTTCGCTGTTACTGGGTTACAACATCGTAATATAGACTCATCATTGGCTTCTTGTTTCCCAACTTAACAACTGAAAAAGAAAGAATTGGTCATATTTTCTGAAGGGTTTTGTTTGATGCAAGTAAAAATGAAAATGTTGATGAACATTAAGTAAGTGTAGTGTATATTCACCGTTGTTTGGAACATTTTGAAAGAATACTGGGAGATTTATGGATTGATTAATGGAGGATTTGGAAGCCACCTTAGGAAGAAATGTGGGGCTGGTCTTCAGATTTATTCTGTCCTTGTGAAAAAACAAATAATATGGTTTTGAAGACAAAGCTTGAAGTTCAGAAATATTCCTGGCAGAGGTAACTGCAACCAACAATAAAGTTTCCCATGAAAGAACTTTTAGATGGACTTAGGCAGCAGATTAGAATGGAGGAGCAGTTAAAGCTTGCAAGAAAACTACAATGTCCCATGGGGGAAATGGAGCTATACATTTGGGGGGGGGGTTAACAAGAAGATTCCTCTGATAAAGACCTTAGACAGCTTAAGAGAAGCAATGAGTCTGAGATTACCACCTATGTGAATTGAAGCTGTAGGGGACAATTATACCCCAACAGTTGAGTAGCTGTCCCCCATTATGAAATAGATGAACTTGAAAATTCAAAACTGCAGGCAGAGGAACTGAAAAAGGGGCAACATTATGTTCAAGTGCTTAAACGGAAAATCTTTCACTTACTTTTGTAGGTTTTCCTGATAGAGGGCTCTGGAAAGAGAACACAATTTAAATAACTGAATAGGAAAACCTGGACTATCGAGGCATCACTGGAATTGAAGAAAGCATGCAGTTAACCTAAGAATCTGAATGTTCAGGTGAGGCAACCCTGATGGAAAGAAAAGCAGGGCAGTTGAACTACACCAGGCCAGAGGAAGGGAAATCACACCGGTCTGAGCCAAAATGGGATTATGAGGATAGCCATGGTCTTCATTGCATTTGTTTTTATAACAACCTAAAGATTAAAGTAATTGGAGGAAATGCATAAAGGAGACTGGGGGGCTACTAGTGTGTTAGAGATTCCCTATGTGACTTACCCTCTTAGAAAATTAGAGTGAAGTACGTGCTGCATTTGGTGTTGTGGGGAGAGGTAAAGAAATCACAGCAAGCGTGGCCCCAATGGCTGAAAAAACATCTGCTGTCATTGGATTGAGGGACCACTCATGAGGGAGTAGGATCAACCTGCCCACAAGAATGTTGAATTTCCCTGGGATGTGTGTTGCTGTTAGAAAGTGTTGAGACGACATCACCCAGTGCCACACTCTCATGCCTTTCGACTCAACGGGTAAGCTCTAGTTTCTCCAAGTTTGTTGGTATACCACACAACTACCATTCTGTTGATTTGGATAGCTATCACACCTAGGGAGTGAGAGCTCTGAAAGCCCTGCAGTGCTAGCAGAACTGCACTCAACTCCAATACATTGAAGTGCAAGTTGGCCACTGTCTGTGATCATGTGCCTTAGACTGTCTGTCCCAGTTAATGGCTTCCCCACCCAAAGTGGGAAGTGTCTGTGGTCACTCTGGCTTTGGAGTGGGGACAACTGAAAGGCCATCCTTGTAGAACATATGTACCACCAGATTACGTTCAGAATTTTGAAGTCCAAAACTTCAAATCTCATATGATCGAAGATCATATATTCGAAGTTTTAAAACTTTGAAATCCTTAATGGTGAATGGCGTACAGTGCGGATCGGGAGATTTTCCCTTGTCCTCGCTGTAGTGCGATCTCGGAGTTGGTATATTTAAGTTACGGGGGTGTGGGGGGTGCAGGGGGGCTTGCCCCCCTGCATACACTTGTTTTTTATGTGTTTAGTGGTGTTTCGGGGGAGGGTTCACAATTTCGAGATTCCAAGATCTCGAGATTCTGAACTCAATGTTCTGAAACTCGAGATTTTGTGATTTCAAAATTTAGAAGTGAACCCGTACCACCATATGTGCATTCTACAAACTCTTGACTGAGACACTGGAAAGGACATATGCTATTTTCTGATTGACCACAGAACTGCCAGGGACCACTGAAGTACCTGCATGTGGAATTTGGAAAGAGGGATTAATGTGACAGAAGCTACCATTGAACCTAGAAGGTGAAGAGTCATCCTTATCCAGTGGCTTCCAATGGGAAAAAACATTTTGCTTTTGTTGGTTTATAGAGAAAGCTCTTGTATGTGGAAGTTTTGCTATTTGAAGCCTTGTATCCACATATACTGATATAGTCTCAGGAATGTACCAGTTGTATCTTGGATTTTGTTAGGTTCACTATGATTCCCAGTTCCGTACCCAGATGGAGCAAGGAGTCTCTGGCTTGAATGAGTAGATTCATTATGGGGTAGTGATGAGTCAGTTGTGGAAACATGGGGATACCTGTAGTCACAGTTGAGCCGCTACTACTATTATGTATTTGGTGAACACCCATGTGGTGAGACTAAAGGGTAGAGCTCTGAAATGGAAATAACAGGTTCCCAGCCAAAAGTGAAGATACTTCTGGAGTGTCTGTCCATCTTTATGTGGTAGTACACATCCTAGAGGTCTACTGAGCATATCCAGTCAATCTTTCTCAGTAAAGAAAGGATGGACTGAACTAAGACCATCCAGAATTTTGTTTGTTTTTATGACTTGTTCAGGTGGCTTAGATCCAGTACTGGTCTAAGGTCTCTATATTTCTCTGGCACTAAAAAAGAACCTTGAGTAAATTCTGGATCTTCTCTGGTCTGGAGGGGGTCTCTTGGATGACTCAATTTCTTAACAGCTTCCTTATTTCAGAAGTGGCTGTTTACATTTGATAGAAGGGAACACTGAGAAGTCTTTTCCATAGTAATGGAGGGGAATGGAAAGGAATGACATAGACTCTGGTAATGATCCTTCGCACCCATTTGTAATGAGTAATGGATGTCCACATTGTCAGTTGCAAGGATAAGCACCCCCCCAACTGCCTCTGGAGTACAGAAGTTGGACAAACATTTTGGAGCGCTGGAAGGATTTCTCAGAAAAAGGTCCTCAGAAGCCCTGATTTTGTAGGCTATCACTGCCCCTTGGGTGACATCCATTATAACAGTTTCCCCCTCTGCCTCAGGGAACTCTTTCTGTGAAAGTGGGAGAAGCAAATCCTTGTGACTTACAAAACCAAATTCTCTTCCCTTCTTCCTAATTCCTACAGAAAATTCTCTGAGGGGTGAAAAACTTGGCTCCCACATCAGACAGGGATTTACCATATTTTTCACTCCTTGAAATAGTTTCGTTAAGCTTTGGGCCACCAAGAGTTGATCCATCAAAGAGGTCTTGAACGAAGGATGTCTTTAATTGTTCCACAAAGTGGCTTAGCTGCAACCAGGCATGCCTTCTGATGGTAATGCCTGTGCCAGCTACCCTAGATGCACCCTCCATGGCATTATAGATAAGCTGCATAGAGATATCAGATAATGATTACAGGGTTTCCAAATGTGAATCAGCAGATTTCCTCTGATCCACAGACAAGGTTCAAGGGACAGAGTTGGAAAATCTCCTTGGTCAAGTTTTTTGAAAATGAGCAACATGTGCCAGGTAGTTTAGTGCTCTCACCAAGAAAGTAGATGAGACAGAGACTCACTTCCCAAATCTGTACAAAGCGTGTGACTACCATGTTTGGCTCGTAGATTCATAGGAGATTACTAGGCTAATGGCCCTAGGGCCTTTACAAGCCTAGCCATGTTATACATGTTCCCTAAGTGACCTTGATTAAAGATGGTTGCTATTCAGACAGCAAGTCTATGATCAACACCAACTGCCCCTGTTCATAAGGGACATAAGTGACACCCCAGGGATATATTTAAGGTCTCTCATCCAATTGTCTAGGTTGCGCTTGAATATGGTTACTGAGGAGCTCTGCTTCACGTGAAGTTTCATAGTTTAGTACTAGGCTATTTGCCCTGGGGCATTTATATGCCTAGCCATAGTGATGTGGCTTTCGCCACCCCATGTAATGGTACAAAAGTGTACAGAATAGATTTAGAATACTCTGCCTCTGTCTAGTAGTGACACAGAGATGACCCCCAGGGTACACCTACGATCTCCCATCCACTCATCAAGATTTCTCTTGAAGAGAGTCAGTGAGGGGCTCTGCCTAACATGAACTGGGATTCTGTTCCAGAGTATGGGAAGCCTCTGAGTTATGAATCTGTTCCTCCAGCATGTCCTATTCATATTTGTGCTGAGGTTTAAATCTTTAGCTCTCGTGGTTCTGATGTATTTGGATTTTTTGAGGTGGAGCATGTCCATCAATTCCTGATTGGACATGGCCTTGTACATCAGGCACAGATCACCTCTGAGTAGGCTGTATGCTACTGAATAGAGCTTGAGTTTCTTTAGTCTGGCAGCATATGACATATGTTGGAGACCCTTGATCCTCTTGGTGAGGTACTTTTGGGGTCTCTCCAGCTGTTGCAAGTGCTGGGTGAGGTACATACCAAATGGGGCATTGTACTCAATCATGGGCCTGATAAGGGAGGAGTATAGGGGTACAATGACCTCCTTTGATCTGGATGTGAATCCCTTCATGATAAGGTGGGCAAGGTAGAAAGTCTTTCTAACCACTTTGGCAACGTGGGTGTCAAATGAGAGGTCACTTTCGACTTGGGTCCCCAGGTCTCTGATTTCTTTTTCCGTACTCAGTGGGTTACTGTCTATGTGATAATTTGTGGGTACTTTGTTTTTCCCAAAGGGGATGACTATACATTTTTTGGCATGGCCATGACTCCGGCACCAGTTGTCCGTTTCAGTGAGGCCTTTCTGTAGGATGTATGTATCAGCTGGTGTATCGACTATGGCACCTAGTTTGCAGTCATCTGCGAACTTTGTCAGCCACAACCCTCCCATGTTTGCTTTCACATCTGAGAAATAAATGCCGAACAAGAGGGGTCCCAGGACAGAGCCCTGTGGGACACCACTTGTGACTGGCTTTGAGTCTGACATGGCTCCCGCGATTTTGACTTTATGGGTTCTATCCTTTAGCCAGTTTGCAACCCATCTTGTGACATATGGATTTACATTTAAGCTGTTGAGCTTGTCTATGATGCCTGAGTGGGGTATTGTGTCGAAGGCTTTAGCCAAGTCCAGGTAGGCTGTATGGACTGCTTTGCCCTCGTCAATGACTCTAGTGACTCTTTCGAAAAAGTCAACCAGGTTCAAAAGGCAGGATCTGCCCTTTACAAAGCCGAACTGGGTGGGATCAAGTGTCTGTAGGTCCCCAATGTCTCTGTTTATGAGTTCCATAATGATTCTTTCCATAGCTTTGCAGACCAGGCTGGTTAAGCTTATGGGGCGGTAATTTCCAGGGTCTGTAGAGGTGCCTCCTTTGTGGAGTGGGACCACTGTTGCTGTACGCCAGTGTTCAGGTACATATCCTGTAGTAAGGCTAAGGTTAAATAGCATTTTTATGTGCGGGTTTAGCTCCTCTTGGAGTTCACGTAGCACGCAACCCGGGATACCGTCAGGTCCCATTGATGCTGTGTTTTTAGCTTTGCTGAGGGCGGTTCTCACCTGGATATCTGAGATGACAGGGAGGTTACATTCAGCTGGGATAAGTATTTCTTCTTTTGGGGGTGAGGGAGGGGAGAAATTTGCACTGAACCTGTCTGCCAGAATGTTGGCAATATCTGTGGGTTCAGTGTATTTTTTGTCATTGTGAACTAACTCTGAGCATATCTGAGGGTTTCTGCCCAGGTTTCTAACATAGCCGAAGAAAGCCTTGTGGTTATCTTTAGTGTCCATAGCGATTTTTCTCTCAAAGTTGGCCTTGGATGTTTTTATGAGAGAACGTAGCTTTCTACTAGTGCTGATCAGAGATGCCTTCTCTTTATGGGATTTTGCTCTGTCGTGCAGTAGCTTCCTTCTTTTGTTATACAATTTGTTTATGGCTGGGGTCCACCAGACAGGACGCCTGCCCTTGGTGGAGAGGGTCTTGGGATTGCATGATCCATGCATTCTTGGAGATGGTCGTAGAAAGCATTTGTGAAGGATTCAGCATTGTGGGATGTGGTTTCCACTGGCCCAGTGGGCTTAAAGGATACCATCTCAGTCTTAAGAAGTGTAAAGTCGGCTTTTGAGAAGTTTTTCACTGTAGTCTTTTGTGTTAGGAGTGGAGGTGGGATATGTATATCCAGGGTGATTAGTTTGTGGTCAGATCTCACTAGTGAGGGGTATACTTCCGGTGTGGAGCACTTTGTCCCCATGTTTGTGATGATCAGGTCTAGTATATTATCTCCCCTTGTGGGAGAGGTGACTAGCTGTTCCATTGCATTTGAATTTATGAATTCCAGGAACCTTTGGGCTAGGGTGTTAGGGCTAGAATAATGCACCCAGTCTATGTTAGGGTAGTTGAAGTCTCCCAATATGATGGTGTTTGGTGAGACATTCATATCCTCCAATGTCTTCAGGAAGGCTGAATGGGGTTCCTGAGATTGGGAGGGTGGTCTGTAACATGCTACCAGTTGTATAGCAGTTTTGCCTACGGTTAGCTGCACCTGGATGGTCTCTGATGCTTCATGTGTTGCCACTAACCTGGAGGTGTGGGTGTCCTTGATGAATATGGACACTCCCCCTCCATTTTTGGTTTGGCCCGAGTTTTGGGGCCGAAAAGCATGATACGAGGTATAGCCTGGTAGCGCTGGGATGCTCTCAGGAGCCTTGAACCAGGTTTCAGTTACTGCACAGACATCGATGTTCTCCATACTGAGGAGTGCTTCGAGAGCCTGCATCTTGAGATTTAGACTTCTGGCGTTGAGCAGCATTACCCTTAATTTTTTTCCATTTTTGTTTTCTAAGGAGGTGGGTTTGTCTTTTAAGCCTTGCCTAAAAAAGGCACTATGGGGGTGGCAAGTGCCTTAGCCAATATCCGGAAGCCCAGTGGTGACAGGTGCAAGCCGTCCCTTGTGAAGCAGTGTGGCTTGTCCAGCATGTCATCCCAAGCAGACAGACATTGGATCCCCCTAGAATGACACCAGTAATTGAGCCAATTATTAAAGCTGATCATCTTGTCTTTGTATTGTGGCATCATTCTTGGTGAGGGCAAGATGCTGCTCAGGGTCAGGGTCATACCAGCCTGGGTTACATAATCAGAGAGCTTCTCTATGTCTCTTTTCATGTAGTCCAGGGAGGTACATCTCAGGTCATTCACGCCGGCATGGACAATGACGGAGTCATATTTGTACTTGCTTTGGAGTGACCTGTGTGCGTGTGTTATGTGCAGGATCCTATCTCTCGATAGGCAGCTCACCGTTACCCTCTCCTTGTTCAGCCTGGTAAGCGGAATGTCAGTGTGTCTGACTATAGAGTCACCTATTACTAGTGTATCATGCATGGTGTTTGGCCTTAAGGGCTGTGATTGTTTGACACACTGATTTATTGAAATATGTGTTTCATGTGTTATGTTTTGAGGTGGTGGATTTTTGGGTGTCTGCTTTGGGAGCCTCTGTTGTTTTGGTAAGTTTTTTGTTAGAGCCTCCGAGTATGTCTTTGTGTTATTATGTGTTTGGTTTGCAGTTGTGGTAGGTCTATGTGGGACTGTGTTTGCTGTGTGTGTGGTTACCTTCTCCTCCTGTCTGGTCTTGCCAGTCCTGAGTTGAGAGAGTTTATTACAGAGGAGAAGCAATCTCTGGGAGACATATCTGTCTCTCCAGCATGTTCTGTTAATGTCACAGGCTAGTGTGAGATCCCTGGAGTGAGTGACTCTTGTCCTATTTGATTTGCTGATGTGCTGCATTTCCATTAGGGCAGGGTCGGAGGCTGCTCTGTAGGTCAAGCGCAAGTCACCTATCAGCAGCCTGTAGGATACACTGAACAGTGACAGGGCTTTCAATCTTTCCATGTAGGTTATATTTTGGTGGCCCTGAATTTTCTTGGTGAGAAATCTCTGTGGTCTCTCCAACTGCTACAGGTATCTGGTGAGATACATGCAAAACGGAGCATTGTACTCTATTAGTGGTCTGATGAGGGTCGAGTGCAGAGGAGTTAAACATTCTTAGTCTTGGATGCGATGCCCTTACTTACAAAATGTGGAACATAATAGGCTTTCTTTATCGCTATGGACATATGGTGATCGAAGTTTAGATTGCTGTCAATCTGTGTTCCCAAATGTTGCACCACTGTTTTTGAGCTTACGGGGGTGCTGTCAATATTGCAATTTGCAGGGACTTCCTCTTTGCCAAAGGGGATAATAATGCACTTTTTTGCATTTAGTTTTAATCCGTGGCTTTGTCACCAATTATTTGAGTTAGCCCCTTTGTAATATATTAACACTGTTTGGGAACTCAGTGATTGCACCCAGTTTGTAATCATCAGTGCACTTGGTAAGCCACTAGCCATCTACTTTCATCTGGACTTCTGCGAAACAGATTCCAAACAGTGGAGGGCCCAGCACAGATAATTGTTGTATGCCACTGGTAACTGGTCTACTGGTAGAGGTGGAATCCCCAACTTTAACAGTATGCTTTCCACTGCTAAGCAGTCTAGTGATGCATGGGCTAATCCCCAACTGGAAGAGTTTCTCAATGATACCTTAGTAGGGGATTGTGCCAAATGCCTTGGCTAAGTCAAGATAGGTAGTATGTACTGTTTTGCCTTCATCCAGGACTTTGATAACATTCTCAAAGAAGTCCATCAGGTTAAATAAGCATGATCAACCTTTGACAAAGTCAAACTAGGTTGGGTCAATAGTCTGAATGTCACCTGTGTCCTTGTTGATAAGGCCCATGACGATTCTTTCCATAGACTTGAGGATGTGGCTGGTTAGGCTTATGGGTCTATAGTTCGCAGGGTCAGCTGATGGACTGCCATTGTGCAAGAGGATTACTGTTGCTGTTCTCCATTCTTCTGGAACAAAGCCAGTGCTCAGTCTGGGGTTAAAGAGAGTGCAGACTGGTTCCGCTAGGTCTTGTTTTAGATCATTTAGTAAGCCGCCTAGGATCTTATCTGGCCCCACGGAGGCCATGTTTTTGGCCTTGGAGAGCATGAATCTGACCTGCTTTTTGGAGATACAAGACAGAGGACTGGTGTTAAGTATGCTTTGGGGTATGGCTGATGGGGATAGGGAGGGTGACGTTTGTGCCAAATCTGTCAGCTAGCTGGCTGGCAATTTCCTCAGGTTCAGCATGGCAGGTACCACCCACTATAAGTTCAGCACACAGTTGGGCATTCTCTTTTAGATTTGGACATAACTACAGAATGCCTTATGGTTATCCTTAGCTAGGGATGCTAATTTAGCTTCATAACTAGCTTTAGAGGACTTTACAAGATATCTGATTTGCTTGTTCAAGCTGTGGAGGGTATTCTTCCTCTGTTGAGTAAGTTCCATCTTGTTCTTTGATATCAGTTCCTTCCTTTTGTTATATAACTTATTTATACTTACAGTCCACTGGGGTGGCCTGTTTTTTCAGGAGGACCTTGTTTTGGTCCTATCAGGTACAGACGAGTCTATACAGTTGTTGAAGTGGTTATATAGGGCATTTTTGTACTCCTCTGCATAGGAGTTATTGTTGGCTGTGTTAACAGGGTCTTTGAAACTTTTTATACCATCGCTTAGTAGGCTATAGTTTGCTTTGGAGAAATTTTTCAGTTTTTTTGCTTCGGGGGAGGGGGTCAGGTCTGATCTTTACTTCAAACGAGACAGATTTTAAGGTATGACATTACCAGGGAGGGCAGCACACAGGGAGTAGTGCAGTGACCCCCCCCCATGTTGGTGAGCACTAAATCTAGGGCATTTGAGCCCCTTCTGGGGGTGCAGACCACCTGTTCCAGGGCATTGAATTAACAAAGACCAGGAACCTCAGAGCGATTGTGTTTGTGCTAGTGTAAGTCACCCAATCGATGGAAGGACAGTTGAAGTCTCCCATGCCCAAGATGACTGGCTGTATACTGAGTGACTGTAGCAAAAGTCCAGATAGCCGGTGTGCTTCTCCTGGTTCATAGTGGGGGACCTGTAGATAGCAATGATGTGGTAGATAGCTGGTGTGCTTCTCCTGGTTCACAGTGGGAGACCTGTAGATAGCGATGATGTGGTAGACTATTTTACCTACAGTTATTTGGATCTGGAGTACCTCAAGACAGTCATACTATTTTACCAGTCTCAAAGTGTATTTGGATTTAATGAGGATGGATACACCTCCACCTTTAGTTCTTTCATTCCAGTTTTGTGGTCTGAATGTATGAAAGGCATTGCAGCCTTGTACAGCTGGGGTGCTCTCTGCAACCTTGAACCAGGTCTCAGTGACTGCACAGACATTTTATTGTATTTATTTATTTTACATTTGTTGACTGGGACAGTCCGACTGGATGCTTGTCCATTTTCAGCGGAGGCCCGGGGAGAAAATCTCCAAGGGTATGCAGATACAGCATTACATAATACCAGCATTACATATTACAAACAAACTATTTACAGAGATTACATAAATAAGCAAGTTAAACAAGTTCCACAGGTTACAGTTAATCCTGAGCACAAGTCAGGATTAAATTAAATTACACAGTAAACTGGTTAACAGATTTTTACACATTCTAGAGAGAGTTTGCCAGGCTTGATACACTGACATAGCCATTTAAGTGACAAATGTTGTTTGAGTCTAGTTTTAAATTGACCTAAGCTGGAAAGTAAGGTAATATCAGCTGGAAGAGAGTTCCAGGATCTACTTACAGAGTTTGCAAGAGAGAATCACCGGCTGTGTTATTAATTTTGCTAGTCTGAATTAGTAGTTTGTTAGAGGATTAAAGCGGTCTAGGATTGTTATAGGGGGTGATAATATTTTTAAGTGCAGGAGTATTGTCCGGATTATAGAGGATTTTATAGGCCATAATCAGTTGGTTATACTGGATTAGGCTGGGTAGTTCAAGCCACCCAAGCTGATTTAGATTGATGCAATGATGTGTCCTAAAAGGTAGCCCAGTGGCAAACCTGGCAATGTGGTTGTAGCAAATTGAGAGTTTGTTAAGGACAGTCTTGTTTAAATTCGAGAGTAGAGGGGATGCATACAGAAGGGTTGAAAGAAGGTGAGAGCGAGCTATGGCAATTTTAGCTGGAGGGGTTAGGAAGGCTTTTATTCTGTAAAGTGACTCTAGTTTTTTATTGATGGTTTTGATAGTTTGGTTAACATATAGGTCAAATTTTAGATTATTGTCTATGATGACACCTAATGGTTTTGTAGATGGGTCAGGGGAGATTATTGTGCCATCATTTAATTTTATGGTAAAGGTGAAAGCGGTAGACCTACGTGTTGATGAAAATAACAGCATTTTAGTTTTTTTGGGATTTAGGATCAGACAATGTTCAGAAAGCCAGTTTTCTATTGTATTAAAAGTGGTCTGGGTAGCTGACTATAACTCTACTGGAGATGTGGCTGAGCAAATCAGAGTAGAGTCATCAGCAAATTGGATACAGCTGACTTTTGGGATGACAGTATAAAGGTCGTTAATGAAGATGGAGAACAGCAAGGGCCATAGTATAGAGCCTTGTGGTACTCCAAGGGTGTTAGGTAGAAGGTTAGAGAGTTTGTTCTGCCAGAGGACAGCCTGCTGTCGACCATTCAGGTAGGACTGAAACCATTGGAGGGCTCCAGTATCTAGACAGCATGTTTGCAGGGTATGGATTAAAAGTTGGTGATCAACCATATCGAATACCTTGGAAAGATCCAAAAAGAGGGCTGAGGATATATAATTATTGTTGCGATTATGGTTTATGGTATTAGTAAAGGCTAGGAGGACTGAAGCAGTGCTGTGATGAGGATGGAAGCTATGCTGAGTGTCTGCCATAAGGCGATTTTGGATTACGTGGTGCATGAGTTGTCCATGAATACATTTTTCCATAATCTTTGCAAGTGGAGAGAGTATAGCTATTGGCCTATAATTGTAGAATTCAGTAGAGCTGCCTCCTTTGTGAAGTGGGATTACATAAGATATTTTCCAGATGGTGGGAATTTTAGCTTCTACTATGGTTCGATTGATTAGTATTGAGACGGGGTAAGCAATAGCATCAGATGATTTTTGTAGGTACTCGGCAGGGAGTTGATCAGCAGAAAGTGTAGTGGGTTTTAATTTTTTGATCAAGGTACGGATAATTGAAGTGGCGACTGGTTGGAAGCTGAATGCGAGTAGGTTTCTAGGGGTGCTACTTTCAGGACCAGGGGAGCTAGGAGGCAGTTGGCTAGCTAGGGCTTGAATTGTCTCAGTAAAGAATTGGTTAAAACTATCAGAAACATCTTCAGGGGTTTTATCAATAGTAGCAGCAAGGATTGGGGTTGAAGTTTGTCCAGGATGTAGTAGATTATTTAAACCTGCCCAAAACTTCTGAGGGTTATTTTGATTTACTGTCTGTAAATTACAGTAGTATTGTTTTTTGTCTTGTAAAATTGATTTTTTGGTTTCGTTCCTGGATTTCCTGTATTTAATGTGATCTTGAGGGTCTTTAGAAGAAAGCCATAAAGCCCATGCTTTGTTTCTAAGGGTAATTTTGAGTTTAGACTCTATACAAAGCCATGGTGCAGTTTTTGCCTTGGTTCTCTTTGAACAAACAGGTGCATGCAAATCAAGGATCTCAAGGAATTTGTTGTTAAAGTATGCTACTGCTTCCTCTAAGGAGAGGTGTTTTAGAATAGACCAATTACATGAGTTTAGTTCTTGTTGGAATTTGGCAGGGTCAAAGTTTTTATTGTTTCTAACCTTTCTGAGTAAGGGTTGTTGGGAATTAATGGTTTTGTGCTTAATTACATATGTGAGAAGGTGATCGCTTAGGCCATTAAGGAGGGTACCAGAGGTGTACAGTTGGGGGTGACTGTTTATGAGTACCCAGTCAAGTATACTTTCTTTTTGGTTGGGATTACCTATCCTGGTAGGGGTGGATATGATTTGTGTAAATGCATGCAGGTTAATATGGGTGGTTGGGGATTCTGAGGAACAGGTGCTCCAGTCTATGTTAAAGTCTCCAAGTAGAAGGGTTTCTTGGGGGTAGTGACATGATAGCCAGTGCAGGATATCTTCAAATGTAGGTATATTGTTACCTGGGGGAATGTACATACAGATGATATTAATACATTTATTTTTATTAAGTTGCAATTTGGTGGCAAGAATCTCTGAGTTATTAATCCAAGGAGGTTGTATTACATCTATGGTGACATTCAACTCAGATTTATTGAGTACAGCTACCCCACCCCCCTTCCTCGAAGCACGATCCAGCCTGTGTATGTTGCACCCAGGTGGTAACACTTCATTGTCTTTAGTGTTAGGTTTTAACCAGGTTTCAGATAAACAGAAAATCTCAGGGGAGTGGACATCCAGAAGTGCATATCATGTACCTTATTGATGCTTCTAATATTGAGATGACAGACTAGGAGAGAGTTAGTTGGCCTATTAATTGTAGGTTTATAGCTTAGATTGCAAGTAGAGGGGGTATGTGTATCTGAAGTGAGTGAGCCAGGGTTGGGGCGAATATCACCACCAAGTATTAGGTTGAGTCTATACTTGGTGATGAACTTCAGGAATTTGTTTATTAGTTTGTGGTAGTGTTTGGATCTAGAGCTAATGTGCCTGGGGTTGAGATGTTGATAGACTCAACAAGATGTTGGATAGGATCTGGTACTGTAAGTATGTTTGAAGGAGGAAGGATTTACAGCTGGGGTGATAGTATGGCCTTTTGGGACCTGAAATCCCGTGAGAAACTGGTTTTCATACAAGGTAAGGAGGTATGGTGTAAACAAGAGGGGTAGTAAAGAGGAGTATATCATTATCCGTGATTCAGCTAGTGAGTTAAGGAACTGTTTTACCTGGTGATGCAACACCAGAAGATAGAGTGGTGAGGTAAAGGTACTGGAAGGGGGATGGGAGATGCCAGATGAAAGCTAATAGGTGCTATTAAAATGTAGGTAGTAGAATGGGGGGGGGGGGGGGTGGAATTATCCCAGATGAAAGCAGATAGGATCTAGAAAGTGGGTGAGTGGCTATAGTACTATAAATTTAGAGGTACTGGGGCGGGAGGGAATTGGGGGCAGGGAGGGGAGCGAAGAGAGCCCGAGCGTAGCGAGGGCAAACGTAGCGGGGCTATTGCAGTCTACAAGGTTTCCTAAGGTGTCCTAAAGCTATAAGGTAAGTATTACAGCTCTTAATGTAAGAGTCAATTTACTTCAGTTACAGGGGAAGGAGGCAACCACTCAAGTAGAAACAAAGAGCCCTATGGCTGACCAATATGGTGACCTGCTTAATTACAAAGCACTGTAAGTGAAAGCTTAACAAATGCTTTTTGTGTGTGCAACCTACTCTGTTTAAATGTTGAGAGAATAAAAATAAACTCCGCAGGTGCTGACCACAGTCTTCTTTAATAAACCAAGAATAAAATTCAAGAATTCAGCGCTATCGTCTGCTGCAGGCAGACTTCATCAGAATAATTAGTTCACAGTTCCTCTCCTTTTTATATGGTTGAGTTAAAACAATTTACTACATAATTGTTGTTAATAATCAATCAAATCTATTAATTAAAACAATTGTAATACTTATGTTCCATGACTACTTTACTTCCTTATATGGTCATGACACCAAAAGGCAGGAAGTATCTGTAAACATGAACCATCAAATACGTATTTTTCTGAATACTTTACAAAATTCCGTTCAGAAGTTCATTTCCCATTCTTTTTTTCTTTCATAACTTGTTAATGCTTAAATTAAATTAAAATAAATTGAATTAATTACACAATTTTCTATTTTCTTAGTAAAATGTGTTAGGATCAGTATACACAAAAATATAATGTGTATGTTCTCATAATATATAAATTAAATATATGCACATATAATATGTTACTAATAATTTTTTACAAATTTCATAATTAGGAACTTGTTTCATATATTAAATTAACTCTAATTTCATAATTATAACATATAATAATAAAATATATAACTTTTCATCAAAAATTTTCTGTTAAAAATATCCCCCTTCTTAATAAATACCTATTGTTATAGCATAACAACTTCTTGTCTTATTAAATTTTCTTACTTATTTACAAATAATTAAATACAAATCCTTCATCATCTCATTTTCTAAAAAAAGTTGTCAAAAATTGTTATTAAACATTTTTTATCAACTATGTTGTTAAAATCTTCAAAAGAATGTTCTTATTTTCATTGTTTATAACAAGACCACTCACCAGAGAACTAAATTATACAAAATATAAACATATAAAATTGTGAACCTTAGATATGAAATTACCATGGCTTAATTAACAGTATATTTTGCGTAATTTTTGTGCAGGGTGTGAAATTTATAAACACTAATGCTTGAGATCATATACAAGCAATATAATATAATATAAGGTGTAATTATGTACATTGGTATATCCCTTGGTTGAAAAATGTTGTGATTTAAATCAACAAATTTATTGTTGTTACTAATTTGTTGATTATACTTCTAAATCCTTGAGGCCTTGTCTATTAATGTGGGTTTAATGCTTATATATTCATTAAGTCCTGGAGGGGTATTAGATCTTAACAAAAGTTGCCATCTCATTTCTTTCTGCAACAAAACATTTTTAATGTCACCCCCCCTGGTGTCCTTTTTAACTATTTCCACAATACCAAACTTATAATCTGTAAAATTTTCACACTCCAAGGAATGTTTAAACAAGGCACTGGTCTCCTTTCTCCTTTTTATATCATGGGTATGTTCGTAAATTCTCTCTCTGAGAGTCCTCTCAGTCTTACCCACGTAAAACGAATCACATTTAGAACAGGTAGCCAAATACACCAACATTCGACTCCTACAGTTACCCTTAGTAAATGTTATCTTACTTTTCAAACTATTCTGTAGTGTGATTACTACTAGTGGATTAATATATGCACACTGTCTGCATCTGCCACATTTTGTGGTACCTTTCTTCTGATCTTTGTTGTTAACCTCGGTCTCAAAGATTCTTTTAAAATTTTTGGCAGTTTTAAATGTAAAATTTGTTTTTTTTCCAACCACTTCATAAATATCCTTGTTGGTTTTAAAAATACTCCAGTTATTTCTAATGATCCCAGTAAAACAATCTGAGAAATCATTATATTCCACTATGCAAGCACTGTTGTAATCTATCTTTTCATCAGTGTTCATATTTTTGGGAATAAATCTTTCACCCAATAATGGTTTAAATTTTATACCCCATCCTTGATACACTTCTGTTAAAATATCACCTATAAATTGTAACGGATATCCCCTTTCTTTAAATTTTTCAAATAAAAAGGAGAACTCTTTCTCCAAATCTTCTTTTTGGGAAGTCATTCGGGCAATCCTTACTGCTTGACCCTTGACTATACTTTTCTTTTGATGTAAAGGGTGTTGGCTGTTGAATTGCAAATAACTGTTACACCACATTTCCTTTCGAAAAATGTTAGACTTAAAACCACTAGTTGTCTTACTTAGGGTAATATCCAAATAGTTTATGTGTTGTTGTTTGATCTCATGGGTGAAGGATAAAAAAGTAGTGGTTTGGTTTATATAAGACATAAAGTCTTTTAAATCTTCTGGGGTATCTTCTTCCCATAATAAAAAGATATCGTCTAAAAACCTCAGATATATCTTTATATTTTTCATATATGGGCTTTGAAAAATATTTTCTTCCTCCCATCCAAGAAGTACCATATTTGCATATATGGGGGCACATGCTGCCCCCATAGCTACTCCAGTAACTTGTTTATAGTATTCTCCTTGGAACATTATGAAATTATTGTCGAGGACCATTTCTGTCAACTCTAATAGTAATTTTCTATTGTCATCTGTTGCATTATAATATTTATACACACTATTCTCAAAGTATTCAAACCCTTCACTTCTCGGAATACAAGTAAATAAGTCTTTCACATCTATGGTCACTAATTTTATTGTTTCGGACCATAGGTTGTTGGTAATTTTTCCTAAAAAATCCCATGAGTCTTGTACCAAATGACTTTGATTCTTCACTATTTCTTTCAAGTGGTAATCAATATAAACTGCTAAGGGTTGGGTTTTCGATCTTTTTGCTGACACTATAGGACGAAAGGGAGGTTTAAAAATGTTCTTATGTATCTTAGGAATTGCGAAGATGTGTGGTATATAAGGATATGTCTGCTTTAAAAAATTATATGTTTCCTTTCCAATTCTAGTGTCTATTAGATATTCTTCCAACCAGCTATCAATTCTGCCATAGGCAATTTGTATTTCATTATACGATACTGTGGTGTAGGTCTTTTCATCCATTAATAATTCTGTTAATGTATTGTTATAAACTTCTTGACTGAAAATGACCATTCCACCACCCTTGTCAGGTTGCATGAACCTCAAATTTGTGTCTTTTATTAAGTTCTTCATCAATGTTGTTTCTTTTTCATTTAAATTCATATTTTTATGCAACTTTTTAGTTTTTTCATACGTATCGTAAATGTCATTAGTTACTATAGCTTCAAAGGTCCCTATCAAAGGATGTAGTGGGGGATTGTAAATACTACTTCTGCTGGGACCTTGGCCACAACTTTGGTATTCATTTCGTAATGTATCTCCAGATTGTTTCTGTTTACACATTAATTTCAAATTGAGTTTTCGTAAAAATATTTTTAACTCCAATAATATATTGGCTAAATCCCCACATGTTGTTTTAACAAATTTAAACCCCTTTGAAAATAAATCAAAGTGTAATTTTTCCACTTTCAAATTTGTGTAGTTATGTATTTTGAATCCTTTATATACCTGTGTTATACCATTCTCTTCAATATATATCCCTTCTATCTCCCTTTCCTTAATCTGGTTCTCCATGCTGGTTCTGCCCCTTTCCTCTCCTCTGTAAAACCCTGTGGACCAGGATCCGAGGGATTCCGTTGCTTGTTTGCTAACCTTTCTGACCTTCGTGGTCCTAAAAAAGTTTCAATGTCTTCATGAAATGTATCTAATTCATCCAGGTGACCATTTCTCTTCTCAAACCTTTCCTGGATTTCTACCCTCCTGTTTCTTCCTACTTCTTTATAGTGGCCATTTTAACCTTATGTCCACTTTTTTCTTTCTGATTAATTTTATTTTTCTGAAAAGGAAGTGGGTAACTATTGCCTTTTTTATATTGTTCTCTATCTCTGGTCAATTTTCCTTGTTTTCTCAAATACACTTTCTCTATTTTTTCTTCCACTCTCTTTAAAATTTTCATATATAAATTTTCATAATCTTCGAACAACAAGTCCCTAATAATACTGTTCTGACATTCATTTACTTCTACTAATAATTTCTTAAGTTTTACTTCATTATATTTCATCAGTTTGGACATCAATGCAAAGCCACATTCATCAAAAAAAGTTTGCATGTCATCTATCACATTCTCAGTATACTGAATCCCAAAAGGGTATTTGTAAAATCTAAGTCCCTGTGGGACTATTTTATATGTCAAACATTTGTGCAAATAATCATTGTCAATTTGTAAACATTTATAGTTGTGCAATATTTTTTCAAAATAGAACAATTTGTCCCTTAGGGTCATTTCCCATTCAATGTCTTTGTTGCCTGGACATTCACCGTTAATAACATTAACATTTGTTGTTCCTTCGAAAGAAAATACTTTCTCTAAAATGTTCTTGTAACTGTCTTTAACACGCCCACCATGCCGGCGGGTTTTGGTAGCATTTTCTACCATATTGGTAGAACTGTGCAAACTAGTTGGAACAGTACCTTTTTGTAGATGTTTCGTTTTATCACCCCCACCGGCTGTGTTTCCTTCCAATAAATTGTCTTCCACGGCGTCAACCTGGATATGTTCCCGGCTAGGTTCCCCTTCAAACAATTGTCCACGATTTCGCGCTTCTGGTCCTGCCCCGGTCTTCTTACCACCATAAATCCGAACCTCAGAGCGTGGAGATGACGTTGAAGGCTGCGCTACTTGATGACCAGGAATACCCGTGTTTTTCCTTCTCACAGTTGCCGGTTCATCTTGGGAAAAAAGTTCTATCAATTTCGTGAGATCTCCTCGTAGTGTTGAGATCTCTTCTCTCAAACGGGAAACTTCCCTTTGAGTATCCATAATGTTTCCGCTTTGGTTAAACGGAATGTCCAGACCTACCAAAGTAGAGTCATTCAGGGTTTGTTCCATATTTTGAAAACAAACGCAAAAGTTTTATAGCAGACAAAATTAAAATCTCAGGAACTGTATGATTGTAGTTAGAAAATTGGGTCACGTCACACACGGAAGATATAAACCAATACTCAAAAATTCTATAGCAATCCAACAGACCATAAAAATAAACTCCGCAGGTGCTGACCACAGTCTGACCTGCTTAATTACAAAGCACTGTAAGTGAAAGCTTAACAAATGCTTTTTGTGTGTGCAACCTACTCTGTTTAAATGTTGAGAGAAACTGATTGCAGTCCTGCAGACACCGTTTTGTAGGGAACTGTAGAGTTCAACTAGGAAAAGAGATAAGCAGATATTCTAGGGTAAGCATGAAGGCAACAACAGGCAGTTGTTATATAATAATGCATTCAGAAAGGTTTGGTGGGGGGGGTAAAGTAGCATACTTCAGAATGAACTAAGATTTATAGCTAAGAAACCTAAGCAAGAGAGCAATGCAGTAAA